>NW_010543729.1:0-33644 GCF_000687285.1 Phaethon lepturus
GGCCGGCCTGGCCCTTCTCGCCTCTCGCGGTCCGGGGTTCTCCTCCCCGCGCCTCCAGCTTCATCCCGCGGCCATCGCCCTGGCACTTCTCCCTGTTCGCTGCTTTCTGGGCTCTCCCCCTACACTTCAGCCTGCCCGGGGGCCGCTGCACTCAGCTCTCCCTGTTATATCCCCGCCGCCGCATCCCCTTAGCCCGATCCCTGCCTTCTTGGCCATCTGTTTCTTAGTCGTGGGGAAAGTGTGTGATGGGGCCTCAGAACGGCAGTGGTTTGAAGGTGCAAATGCTTCACGTCCTGTTAAGAGCGAGGCAGAAAGCTCTGTGTGATGAGAGAGACCTGAACATGGGATGGGGGGAGGTTTCTGAAGGAATTTGGTGGTGGTTTTGCTGTGTGGTGTGCTCTGCAATTCGTCTTCCTGTCCTGATCGCTCGACTCTAAAAGGCTGTGTGGCTGTCTTATTTGACTTCCAGATGTAGTTTCTTTGCACTAATGAGGCGATTAGTAGAGAAAGAAGAAGATACTGATGTTGACAGCTCTCTTGTTCCGTTTAAGAGCATTCTTGTGCTTTGAAAGAATGTCCTGTGGCTATATTTGAGGAAAAACTAGTTATTTAAAACGGTTGGTGGGAAATGGTGCAGGTCGTGGTGAAGATCTGCGGCTCCAGAGTGCTGCTGTCTTTTGGGTTTTAAATGAAAAGCTATGCAGTGGTTATGTGATGGAGGAACCGTGCATTTGGGGTGATGCTTTTTAAGGGCTTCTGTTCATGAAGCACTGTAAATCTTCAGAATGAAGTTGTTAATTTTGTTCTTGTTGTCAACAACGTGCAATGTTTTGCCAATAGAAATGTTGGAAGAAGTTGTTAAAGTGGTATGTGACTAGGACCAGCATTACTCTGTTCTTGTACCAACTTAGGGAGAGTGCCAAAACTTTGCAGGAGCTCCCCTTTGGCCTTTGGGATACAGTGAATGCTCGGGGGACATTCATGACTTATTTGTAGGGAATTTTCCAGACTATGTAGTTGTCTAATGTGCAACCACATGAAAAGTAAACTTTTCTCTGAAGCAATAAATTAGGAGGTTTATGCTACAAACACATTACACTATTGTTTTGAGGAATTTGTGACCAACTGTTGAGTGCTGAAAGAATTTCTCCTGGGGTGATACTTTTCCCTTACATGGAAAACTTTCAAACGGGCCTCAAGCAAGTGTTCTCGGAAGCAAACATTTTAGCTTCTAGTTCCTATTAGGGTGTCTTTTAACCACCTGGATCAATTGGTAAACCATGTTTGCTGATTACTATGGTCAAAGTGGGGTATGGTTTCAGTTTTGTAGGTATTTTGTGTGAGTTGCAACACTGACCTACCAAGCACAGTGGAAAGTAGAAGTGCGTTAATGCCTTTGCCCACCTCCTGTATAAACGTGAACTTTGTTGTTAGACCACAGTCTCTCGCTTTCTGCTTCATCTGCTGCTTTACAGCATTTTATGTAAACATCGGGCTCCAACAACAGAACCCTTTCACAAGGAAATCTCCCTTCTAGTGTTCTTGCCATTGGCTCCTTGCTTGTAAGTGTGCTTTGACACTGTGCCAAGCTAAAGGCCACAGCTTTGTGTGAGCGTTTGATATTAGGTTTCCTCAAACAAGCTGTTACTGCTTAAGTTAGAATAGCCTCATTCTTGTATCTCTGTAATTAGCGTGCTAAGGTGAAGCTTTTTTTGCTGTCAGAAAAACAAGCCACAGTCTGAGCGGTTTCCTGTTCTGAAAATAACTTATTTTGTCTTTATAATCGCACACAAAATTATTTATTTCTTCCAAGTTAGAAAAATTGTTTGAATCTTGCTGTTAGACTAATCTCATGAAAAGAGACTCTCTTCCTTAGTAGCAATTGTTATCAGCTTCATTAGTTTAATGAGATATATTTAAAACAAAACGACTAGAAAAATTGGAAGTTATAGAAGATTGATGGAAGCAATTTTCAGAGGCTTCCAGAAGTAGCTGGTAGTTGGAATATTTCTCTTGACCAAAAATAAGATTTTGTTGTTGTCTTAACAGTTGAATGCTATAATACTGAAGCCTTTTGTTTTGTGTAATGCAACGGCAAACTGTCTCAGGGAATGAGAAAGTTGGTCTAAACAAGGCTTCTGTCAGGCACACAGTTAAGTTTAATGCTAATGAGGAACCATCCAATGGACAGCACTGTGTAGCAGCTGTGGTGTTAGTTTCTGATTAAAATGAGTTATCTTTGTGATTAACTGGCTTTCAAAAGGGAATTAAGACCTCTCCTATCTTATGATACTGTCAAGATATCTGTTAAATTATAAGATAATGTTAAATTCTTATTTGGAAGGTGTTATTTTTCAGTGGTTGTTTGTAAATAGTTGTGGCCTTTTAATGTTGACAGGTCTCAGGCTTCAGTTTTTCAAGTTGAAAGTACCTTTCAGAATAATTCATTTCATCTTAGACAAATTATAAGTCTTGCATTATTTGTCACACAAATAATAATATTCCTTCCGTGTAAGGGTAAGCACACTGTCAATGAAGCTTTCACTGTACTGATAGTGTGCTCCCGATTAGATTTTGGGTAAAATGTTAAAGAATATTTTCCTGCCCATTTTGGGCTACAGGATCTTGGATACCACTTTCCCATAATCTTACTCAAATGTTGCACTCTGAAGGAGTTATCCTAAAGGAGTGAATCCAGTGGGGAAGATTTTTACGGAAATAAGCTGAGAAGTTACTGTATTGGTTTGCCTGCAGCTTGTTAGTGATGAGTCCCAGATCATTTCTTCTCCGAGGGGCAGGCTTAACTGTTAAAATGCATCCTATGAAAATTAAAATAATGTGTATGCTAACAACTCAGATGCTTCAGTATTCACTTGTACGGGTTCACACCTTTGTTGTAAACTTATAATTGAATATTTCTGAGGTCAGCAGTTGAGTGATTATAAATAAAAGCCGGATTCTTCCAACCTGTTAAACCTCCTGTGAGAGGTGAGACAACTATTTAAGCTGTCAATATGTGGAGCAGTAGGTGCTCTTGGAGGGCTTGCTGTTGCTTGGTGGCAACTGATGACAGTGTGTGTGGGATCATGTAAAGCTGAAGGATTTGTGAACTAAATCTGTAAAGTCTAAGCACTCAAAGCTGAGCTAAAACCAGGGAGGAAAGTGTGTTTGTGTTGTATATTAATTACCTTTTGTTGGTGGGGAGCCTATCGGTGAACCAGCAGAGTATATAAACTTAAATTGAACTGAATAGCTTTTGCAAATGCTCTGAATTGAGCAGCTGTCTCTGGTCATGTTTACAAGGTGCAAAATGCCTTGTGGCTAGATGACACTGTATCTCTCCATGGTATTTCCCTCTACCTAATCACACAGACGTATTTAACCACATCTGGACAGATAATTTGCCTGATGTGCTAGGGAAATAGCTAGTATTAATCTTCTGTTCTGACTGGGAAATTGTATTGAAAGTAGTGTTAAATGAACCAGATGGGCTCTTGTTTCAAGCACATTAGGTGACCTAGAACCCGAAGACAGTTCAGCTATAACACTCTGTTGAACAAAGCATCTGCTGTGAGCCATGTGTCACAAATTTCTTTTTTTTTTTTGCTCTTCTGAGCATTAAGGGAACCATCTGGTTATTTGCCAGGTTAACTTGATTCTATTAGGGAGATCTTATTACAGGTTAGCTGTGTCAGGATTGGTGTCCTGCTGTTACAGTGAGTGATATTTATGCATCAGGAATCTTTTATGCAGTGGTGTCAAAATTAATACTGGGAGTAAAGGAAGAGAGGGAACTTATTGTACTTCTGCAACTCTTCGCTCAGTCTTCCAGTACCTTGTCTAGAACGGTTGGTTTGCCTTTAGCAGATGACTTCTATGCTTATAGAGTATTCTGCATCTGATTGTCTTTTCCTGGAAGAAACAAGAGGAAGAAACACTTTTCTTATTTTTATGACAACTTCTAAAAGTGCTTTAAATCACATTTTAAACTTGCTTTTTAATTTTTTTGTTCCTTTTCTTCTTTTCTTCCCATTAATGATCCCGTAGGATTGAGGGTCCAACTGCATACCTATTTATTGATATTTTGAATGCAAAGTAACAGGGATATGACCTTTCCTCATCTGATGTAGCAGCTGTGTGTAATGTTTACTGCTTTTCATATGAGGTCCTTCATGATGTCCTTTTTTTAAAAAAAAAAAAAGCTCACTATACTTGAATCTTTATCAGCTCAGCAAGGCATGGAAAGGGATCAGTTTCTACACTTTGATTGCCAGACTGAGGAGGAGTAAATTACTCTGCAACTAAGACTGTAAGCAAAAGAAAGGATTGGAATTTTCCTGTTAGAGAAACTAACCCAAGTGATTCTGAACCCTCATATCCAGTTTTTGATGTTTATCCTACTTATAAGACTCAAGGCCTTGCTAAAAATGATTTGGAGAAATGGGACTACGTCAGAAACTTTCTCATCTACACCATATACATAGTTTTCCAGTATGTTAGGTGTTTGAATGCCCAAATACTGACCCTGCTTAACATAGAAGATCTGATGAGATGACAAGACACTGTGATACTTGTTAAACACTTGGCCAAAACTCAGCTCTCAGTTAGATCACTAGTCAACTAGTTCCTCTTCAGTCTCTTGCGACAACAGTAGCTAACATTCAGACAATAGCTGTCTTGATTTGTCTACAGTTTCTTTTTTTTTGTAGCAATATTTTGTTTAATCAGTGATGCCAGATACCTAATTTCTTCCAGAGTTTTTCCTTGCGTATTCCTCAGTAGTATAGCTAGGTAATTAGCAAAGACACATTTTATTTAAAGTTCTTGCTGTTCAGGTTATTAGAAGAGTTGGTCGATTCCAGTGAAATAATTGGTTATATTTGAAGGTATACTAAAGAAATTTGCTCTTGGTATGATCAGATAGATATTTTGCATGAATACTTAAGTGTCAATCTCTTGTCACCCTGCTTCCTCTTTGACTGCTGCAGATGACTCTGTATGTGGCTTGTAAACGTACTTTCCTTTTTTACAGGATGATGTGAGGCAGAAAGTGCACCTGAATACCTTTGGCTTCTTCAAGGATGGTTTCATGAAAGTCAATGTCAGCAACCTTTCACTGAAGCCACCTGTGGGCTCTGATGACAAGAGTAGCTTATCAGTAAGTTGCTTTGAGTCCAGTGACTGTATTAAGCTTCCTGCAAAATTGCCCTTGCGCTGGATGCCTCAACTTGTTTGAGGGGTCAGGTCCTAACTGGTGGTGCTGTTGGCTTTGCTCCCCACTGTAAGCCATTTGTGAGGATGTGTAATTGTTAGATTTATTCTTGAGCACTCTCCATTCTGCTTTAAGGATAAACTTCAACTTACCGGATCCTCTGCTGAACTCGATGCACACATTTATAACCTATATTGGACATAAGTTTCCTAAGCAGTCCTCTGATGTGAAATTATCACATTGTTGTCCTGTTGCATTGCAATGCATCTTGTGGTCATTAATCAGTGGGTTTCCACAGTGACTCTCCTATTTTTAAGAGGACTCTAACATTACATGTTACATAGCACATTATATTAGTGATTTTAATATAGAGATTGAAATACTGGGGTAGAAAACAGACCTGTGTTCTTATTCTTCTGCACAGTTGTACCTCTTTATTACTGAAAGTATTAAAGGTTTTCCTAACACAAAAACACCCGGAAAAATACTGAAATAAGTTAAAAGGTTCAGGGACAGAAGGTACTCTAGAGTAGTTTGGGTTTGAATCAGTATATATTATTCTTGGTGCATATGGATGAAGCAGCAAGTTTATTATATTTTAATAACTTTCTGTCTAATTAGCTAATGAGAAAAATACCTGTATTCTGCCTTAAACAGAGGATAATTTATTTAGAGACCAGTATCTGACTCTTTCAGTAGTGGTTTGGCTTCTGATACTAGGGGAGCCTGAGCTGTTTTAATTTGACAGTCTTCTCAATTGTCTCACAGGTGGGGTTCAGTTTGGATCGAACAAGGAATGATCGGTTGTCCACCTACCTGGTAAGAGTAAGAGTTGTGAACTGACTTTTCTAAGATGGGGACATCTCATAGTCTACTTGACTACAGGAATGGTTGGAAGAAATAAAATTTAAAAAAAAAAAAAAAAGGGAGGGGGCAGGTTGTTAAGGATAATTCAATTTTACAACTTGCTGGACTAAGAATGGTAACCTCTACCTGGTGGGGGGACATGTCCTGTTTCTTATAAACAGGAGGGCACTTCAAAGATGTTTTGCTTATATTACTAGGATGAAGAAGTGGATTACTGTATCTTGAAGAAGAAACCAGAGCAAGATGTCTCTGTTGTAATCTTACTTCTGGACTTCAAAACTGAAGTGTGAGTAAATAGCGTACATTACCTTTTAAAGGTGTTTCTCTAGTGGAAGATAACATAACAGTTGTGAAATTTCTTTAAGGGCTTGGGAAGCTGCTGTGCATGCAGCGTATTTTTTAATGGGTTACATGAGAGTTGAGGGGAGGTGAAAGAGAAAGAAAAAATTACGAAGTATAAAATAGTCCAAGAATTTTTGCTATATGTTGGAGGGATAAGGGGACATAGGGCAAAAGAATCATAACTGAATTGTGCTGACGGCATGAGCTTGAAGTCTTGGGTCACTCTTGCATCTCTTGCACTGAATATGCCATTTTATTGTATGTCTTGAATTATCTAGTTCACGGAAGTACCTTTAAGCCTGTGTTGCTTTCTTTTGCAAGAACAACTGTAACTTGTTTGTGTGGAAACATTATTTCTAATGAGAGTCTGGTTACCAAAACTGAATAAACTTATTTTTCTTCAGCTGCTCTTGTATTTCTTGTAAACATATAGTGTGACTTCTCCCACAGTGATCAGTTCCATGCTGGGCTTCCATAAGTCACGATCTGGTGCTTGGCTGTTCTCTGTGGTAAAGAAGAAAAACAAAACAAAAAAAAAAACCCCAAACCACAAAAAACAAGTCAAGACAAGTTGGTTTTCCTTTATTTGTTTTATGTAGGCTATGACAGATAGCCTCTATGAATGTTGATTTGCTTTCATTTTGTATAAAAACTCTTTGCTTTGTTTATTTAGTGTGAAAGTACGGTTCTCTGCAGAAGCTGCTTCTTTGTTACCTAAAATTTCATTCATGTCTGAGGAAAATGTTACTGCCTTAAGTACCAAGCCACTAAAAACATCTGAACTGAGCAGTGATTCTGGTAAAAATCCTGCAAAGACCAACCAAAATACAGACAGCAAAGGTAAGCCTCCTAAACTTTACCTGTATGTGCTCTCTGCTAGTTCCTTGTTGATGTGCATCCAGCAGTGTGTGGTCACATTCTGGGGTCCCCTGGGGCTAGAACTTGGTGCACAGTCTTGTATAAACCTGTGCATAGAGCTACCTTTTGGGCTGGAGTCTCTCCTGCTCAGGCATTTGTCTTAACAAGTTCAGTTTGATCCAGCAGAGACCTAATGTGACTGAGAGTCCTGCAATACCTGTGAGGAGGGGTTGAGGTACTCAGTTGTCTTTTATCTGGCAAAAAGAAGTCTAAGGGGGTCATTTGGTAGCCAACAACAACTAACTGAAGGAAGGTTAGAAGGACAATGATGCCCAACTATTTTTAGTAATGGCACACAATGCAACCTGTGACTGTTCCCCCTTATTAAGTCTTGGATGTCTCGGATTGAATGCTAGGGGGGAAAACAAGGCTTTCCTAAGTGGGTATTACAGTACTGTAGCAGATCATATGTGGAAGCTGTAAAATCTCCATCCTTTGAGGTTTTAAACATTTGACTGAACAAAGCCAGGGTGAGTGTGATACAGTATTGACCCTAGGTGTGCTTTGAGTCAGAAGTTGGATTAAGTACCTGCACAGGTCCTTTCCAATGAACATTTCTGTTAGTCTATGACCACCTTTAGATAGAGTTGAAATCTAGTCTGTCTCTTAGAAGCTATGGGGATGGAGAAGTAACTATACCAGTAACTTTTCTTAGAGGCACAAGTCTTTGTCTGGCTTCCAGAACAGCAGGCGAAACAATTTTATAATCCCATCAGAGCTGAGATTAGCTCTAAACAGTCCATGTTATCCCTTCCTGGAAGAGTTCAGAAGTGTAGCAGTCTGATCTGACTCAGACTACTGTCTGAGTCTGTCTTGCCATGTCATGTTCAAAAACATCGATGCAGGTGAAAATTTTGCACAGCTATTCCAACAAGTCAAGAACTAAAGCAGGATGGCACTGAAGATAATTGATCTGATAGCTCTAGTTTTTTACTTTTATTGTGTTAAAAAGTGTAGCACGAACGTTGATGGTGCACTGAGGTACAGGAGACAAAACCAAAGCTTAAGTCTTGAACTTTTGCTTCCTGGCAGGTCACCCATGCTTTTGGGTTTTATTTGGGTTTTTTGTTTGTTTGGGTTTCTGGGGCTTTGCTTTGTAAAGACCTGAGAACTTTTTCTTCCCTAGAGCTAATTAGGACTTCCATATGTTTGTCAGGCCATGTATTAATGTCCAGATTAAGATTACTCAGTGAGATTAACAGTACTCAGTGATAACAATAAAAGCTGTAGCTGTAGACTGTATGAAACAAGGCTGTAGCCTGCATCTGGTATAGGTGATCGGCCTCCTGCATTGCTGTAATTGGAGGGGTTGGAAAGATTTCTTGGGTAAGCTTTTGTAGAAGGTGTAATAGTAGAGAAGCCTATCCTAGCATTGGAGGATGCATTCAGAATGAATGCTAGTTGTGGGAAGAGTCCTGGGATAGTAAGGAGAGACTGGGAAGGAATCTCTGCTAATGATTATCTAGGAAACTGCCACGCGGTCAAGTATAGGAAGATCTGAGTAAAGTATTGGCAATGTGTAAAAGGTGGTAGTCTATGAGGATGTCTAAATGCAAACACTCTAAAGGTACTATTAATGCTTTTATCTCTAGATGAGAAGACCAAACAAAGTACAACATCCTCCCAGGTAAGAAACTATCTGCTGTTCTCTTTCGGAAAGAACTTGGGGGAATATTCAAGTATAAGCATAGTCAGAAAGTGGAGAGTGTTATTTTCTATTGCTCTCAGCCTCCACTATAAATACACAGAATGCAGTTTTGATTGTTTGGATGATGTAGCCCAATGTGGTACTTACCTGCTTAAAAACTCTAAAAGTCTCTTTTCCTTTTCCCAGAGCATAGTAGAACAAGAACATCCTGTTCACAATGACAGAGGAACTTTCTCATTTCAGGTAGGGTGTCTGTCAGTGTCTAATCTTAATGTGTGCAGACAGTCCCTTCACTGCACTAGTTTGTGAAAAGTAGAATCCTGGTGTGGACGCCTCTCTGACAGTACAGTCAGTTTTCTGAGTGGACTCCTGTTAAGAATAAGTGCTGGAAGTACCTTTCTTCATAAGGTGTGGGAGCTGTTTTAAACTCTTCGATGTGATGCAGTTCTAAATATCATAGTCTGTGAGCCTCAGCATATTAAAGTTTAATGTGGTGCAACTATTGCATACAGATTTCTAACAACAAATACCTGTGACCTACTCACTTAAGAGACACATACTCTGTATGAAACCAGATTAACACTTTGTTTCAACATGCTGGTTCACTTGTGATTGTTGGTTATTATAAAACACATTTTAATTTCTGTTATGTGACACAAATCTCATTTCCATAGCTATCACAATTTCTATAGTTGGGGGAGGAAGAGAATAGCTACTTATGCTTTAGGGCAAGTATGATCAAAATTTTACGCTTCACCATGTTAAATATACGACATTTCTTGTTATCTTTTCTCTGTCATGAAGTAAGTTAAATACTGATACCTAAAGGCCTTTGATAAAGGTCTTGGATTACAAGAGTGCGTAATCATAGATAGGTGCAATAATTTTGCATCTGGAATTCTGTTGAAACTTGCAGATATGCTGGTATCCTTAGAAGAGTATGCATGCTGAAAGGAACCAACTGACCCTAAATGACTGTTTTTTTTCACGCTTCAGTAGAGATGGCTTCTTACCGGGGCAACCCTGTTGTGAATGAGAAGAATGCTGACTTTCCTATTCCTTATTTTCAGTTTTTTTTTAACATCAGCTCTGATAACCAAGAAGGTCTCTACAGCCTGTATTTCCATAAATGTGTTGGCAGTGATGCGACGAATAATGATCAGCGGCTATTTAGTCTTGATGTGAGTATAGCTTCTAAAGTATAATTAACTCATTCACTTAGACTGAAATACACAGCTTTCAATTCTAGCTGTATACCAAAGCACACACTGTACATGAGTGTATATGTGGGGTGGGAAGTGATTCAGAATTGTGCATTTAATCTCTGTAGTGGCATTTCTGAAGGAAGCAACTACAGTAAGAAGAATTAAAATATTAGTTTTGGAGAAATGTCTGCAAATTTGAAGACTGCGTGTGGGCTGGGTTCAGTCTACACAGTTGTGACTAGATGCTGTAATGAGATGGGAGCTGAAACAGCTGTTCGTGTTTTGCTGTGCTCAAAAATCACTTTTTTCTTTACACAATTGCAGATATTAAGGCTGTTGCTGCAATCTAAATTGTTGGTATTTGTGAATTCGGTGTTTTTGCTTTTTCTGGCCTAATTAAAGATGCATTTTTACAGTGTTAGATGCACATCTTAAAGGCAATATGTTACAGCAAATGCCTTGTCTCTCTTAGCGTCCAAGGGTTTGGTACTGTGCTCTTGTGAGCCAGAGTGTATTATCACAGCTCAGGCTTTCCCTTTTTTCTCTTTCCTGCGCCCGTGCTGGCATCCGTGCTGGTGTGTAGTGAGCTATTCTGTAACGAATCCTCTCATTGACCGAGGTAACTCTCAACCAGATCAGACCCCTGAACTGCTTTTTGCATGGTTGTTGCTGACCCTACTGTAAGGGAGAAGCAAGGGAACATGTAGGTGATAAAACTTAGCAGTTCTAACTTAACTCAGACTAGACTACTTTAAATCTGTTTCTGAAGTTGTATGTTTAGAAGACCAAGTTTTTGAATTGCTGTTTGTTGCTTTGACCTAGTGCAGAAATAGGAAAAAGAAGAAAACTTGGGTAACTAACCTGCTTGATTGTATTTAGCGATGCAGGACAGTTTCAGTACTGCAAACTAGCCTTGATGCTTTTTTTTTTTTTTAATGAAGTCCTAGCATATATCAGCCAAGCTGTTCAGGGATATAGGATGTTAAATAAAGCCTGTGTTTTCTCAGGCACAGGGTAATAGCCATGCAGCAGAGTGCTTCCTTTCCCTTGACAGGTGAAGAAATCCACTATAGTAAACCTAGGAGTGAGTTTTTCAGCTATGTATGATGCTCTCTACACGTAAAATTGGTACTGTGCTAAAAAACCTACTTGTTTATGCAAGGCTTTAGATACTGTTTCTGAATCAAAGGTGGGCAAACTGTGTGAGATTTGGTACAGAGAACAATTATTCTTTGGGAAAATTACTTTGCCTTTCTGAATTATGTTGCGTAATCAAAACACTAGGAGGAACCTCTGTCCTGCTTTTCAAGGAAGTTATTGTTGTGGGTGCAATTTTGCAAGATGTTTTGAGATTCTTGAGGGTAAAGAGTTGATTTTACTTTTTCCTTTAAGAGTCTCATAACATTCACAGCTTCAGAAAAGCGAGTTTTAAATACGCAAATCTGATTGTAAACTATAATTGTTAACTCAGTCCTTTAACAAAATGTTTTTTCAACTGTACTCATTACACACCTTTAATACTCAGATAGAAATTACGGAAAAGAATCCTGAAAGCTACCTCTCAGCGGGTGAGATTCCACTGCCAAAACTTTACATTTCCATGGCTATCTTCTTCTTCCTGTCGGGGACTGTATGGATCCACATACTTCGTAAACGCAGGTAAGCGGACTAGGTCAGTGTCAGTAATAAGTATGGGCCTATCTTGTTTGATATTTTTTTTTTTTTATTCCTTTTAGAATGCCTAATTCAGTCAAATTTGGCTCAATATTGTATGCCTAATACATACAATTTATGGTCAAAAACAGCTGCTTCGGTCAGTATCATTGTTGCAGAATGTTCTAAAGTTATCAAATCTTAGGTTAAGAAATTCTTCATGTAGTGTACATATTTTAATATATTGTTGCAACAAATAAACACCTGTAGTTGATGACAAAAGGAGAACGCTGAAAATAATTTTAAATAACAAGAAAAACTTAGTAAGATTTTTTTTCATTTGGGGAGTGGCAGCTTATGACAGTGGAGACCCGTAAACATTTTGATTGTAGTTGAAAGTAGTAGGAATTCTTAATGGAAAACCATGCTTCCTAATAGTTAAAGCATAGCAACAGAAGCCAGGAGCACCTATAAGTCTGTTTTGGCTTTACCTCTGACTTAGTCTGAAGTTCACTTGGTGATCAGGTTATTGGGTAGTCTAGAGTTCACTTGGTGGTGTGATACAGTGACTTGGGGGTGGAGTAATACATGTTTCAATTCTGTTTAGCAAATTTTCTAACAGTTATGGTCTATATATGCAAGATGTTCCTATGAGTTACTATTTTTAATTAATCCAAGTATTAAAAGTCAGAGTTGCAGAACATGTAGTTGAAATGTTGTTCAGGATGTTGCAAAAACATGGACTGCAGCATTAGAGGGAATGCCTTTCCACTAATAGTCAGCTCAGCCTGGGACTTAGTTTGACATATATAGGTTTTACAGAAATACCCTTGGGAACTTAAATTAAAAGACAGCAGTGAAAATTTATGCTTTTCCTTCTTTTTTTCTTCCCAGAAATGATGTCTTTAAGATTCACTGGCTAATGGCAGCCCTTCCTTTCACAAAATCTCTATCCTTAGTCTTCCATGCAGTATGTATAACGTCGCTTAAGTTGTTCATTTGGGAAGTAGAAACATGGAATCCAGGGCATGCTGTTGGAGAAATCTGTTTTGGGGAGCAGAATGGGAGGGAGAGTGAAGTGTCTTTCATATTGAAGCGTTGGAACTGAGCTGCAGCTGTTTGGTGGAAGTGATTCAGTTTCCATCAGCAAATTCTGACTTTAAATACAATTGAGATCATGGCCCAAAGTGGTGAAGCAGCAAGCATATATATGAAGGTTGAATGAGTTCCATGAATTCTAATGTTTTGGGCATCTGAGGTTGGCCTGAAAGCTTGAGCTATGGTGCTGCTTCAGCTACATGGCTTGCAGTAAATGTTAATAAGGTGAAACCTTGATGAATGTTTGTAAAATTCAAGGCACTACTGCAGATGAAGTATTATGGTGTACTATAAGAGACCTAACATTATAAGCTTTAACACTTTCAATACATAAAGTGTCTGTTGAATTATATTGACTTTACCTTTCCACTGGAAAGATCTCCTAAACAAAGGTAATGGCAAGCATTTATTCCTTCAGTGTTTGTGCTAGCCATGATCTTCACATTCATGATAGGCTAACTGCTACAAGCACTTCTGGAGTTTAATGAATTTAATCTGATTTCCAGTGAAAATGGAACTAGAAAGCAGCTGAACTTAAACAATGAATGAATAAATAGGTTACAAATGTAGTTGTTTAACTATAATTTAAATAGGTTACAAATGCAGTTGTTTAGTTAAGTGTGGGAAAGCTGTAGATTATGTGATATATCCACTAACACTTAGGAAATATAACAAATGGAAATGACTTTATCATTGCTAAACAAAACTAGAAAGCATCAGGAGGAAGTATTCTTTAAGGGGTAACAGAGCTGAGTTTGTACCCACTGATTGGAAAATGAAACTTGAAGTGGCTGTCAAACAGACCTATTTTATAAACATGGGTGGGGTGCTGATGAGCAGCTTGTAATGTACTGTATTTTCTGCTTCCAGATCGACTATCATTACATTTCTTCTCAGGGATTTCCTATTGAAGGCTGGGCTGTTGTTTATTACATCACTCACCTGTAAGTATGACAGAAGATTGATGTGATAGATTAAGAAAATGAAACTGAACTCCCTGTGGGGCTGCCCCCCTCCCTCCCTCCCTCCTGAGCAAACTGGAAAATTGCTGAATCTTTGATACTGTGGTCTGAATGACAAGACAACAGTCAGCCCTGTGTGAAAGGGAAAGCTCTACTTATAGAGAGCAGCTGCAGAGAATTGGTATTTATCTGGGTGGAGGAGTAAAAGGAGAAGAAATGCCTTGCTTTTCTTTGTTCATACTAATATTCAAGTATCTAATTTGCTCTTGGTGTGAATGGTAAGAGGGTACAGCTGCCAGTGTTTTCCCCTGTTCATGAGGGTGAATGGATGACTCCCCCAGGAAAAGATTGCATATATTGACAACTGTGAATGAAGTGTAATATTGCTATGTGATACACAGTTGGAAGCAAGTACATCTGCTTCACTGTTGTAGGATAAGCACTTGCCAAAATTATGAATAGCAAGGCATTTGTTTGGGTTGGTGGTTTTACTGACTGTAGGAGAGAACCTGGGCAGAAGAGGAAGTGTGATCAAGTCTCTCACTGCAGTATCTCTTTCAGACTGAAGGGTGCTCTTCTGTTCATCACTATTGCCCTAATTGGCACAGGCTGGGCTTTCATTAAACACATCCTGTCAGATAAAGACAAAAAAATCTTCATGATTGTCATCCCACTTCAGGTGAGGACTGAGCTGTGTCAATACTTACTATCTTGTGGGAGAGCTGCTTGTGGAAACTGTAAAAGGCTGTGAATCCTTCGCAAAATACCGCATAGTTACTGCTTGTGTAAGCCTGTTGGTTACAATTTCAGTTGAGTTGGAATTTCCTGTGCTAGAAGTTACTTCTGTCATTTTGCCCACTCGTGTCCCTATATTGAGTATGAGGTAATGGTGATCAAATAGTGTCAGCAAATGAGCAACTAGCTCTAACATAGGTATATTCATGCTGGGGCAAAACCTGGGCTGCAAAACAGTACTAAACTACTAAGCAGAAAAATTAAATGAAAGTTGTCACTTCTTAAATGCTTGCTGAATAGGCTTAAGAAAAAAAAAGGAGAAAACGGAGACTTGCAGGTCTGTTGGATCTGAGGAACATTTTCCCAGCATGGTCAAAGCAATCAGTGCTTGTCTCCTACTCCAGGAACTGAAGCAAATAGTTGGGTAGCACTTCTGTTTGTCGTAGGCAGAACAGCTTTTCTGCCTATCCAGATGGGATCCCTTACCCAGCTGCAAAACCAGAAGTATATAATTAGTGTTTGAGGCTTTTTTAGAGCTCAGGTATGGAGTAGAAAACATGGTCAATGACCGGTTTGAATTACTGGCTTAATTTAGAATAATGTGTTTAGACTGCTATCTGTGCGTATGCAGAGTTCTGTTTCCATATTTTTATAAATAGATTTTGCTATTTTTATCTCTGCTGATACACTAGATTCAGCATAGTATATAACAAAAAGGACTAGTTTCTGAATGTCAGCAGAAGTAAGTTCCAATCAGTTTTATTTCTGTAAATCCTGTGAAGGTACCGCTGAACGTGTGACTTTCTTGACATAGAGCTGCAGAAGAACTATTGATATTACTGAATGGGCACTTTCTGCAACTGTAGGACAGCTTTTGCTGAATCGGCAGCCCACATCTAGTATCTCCTTGAAAAGCTGCTAAAACCATTAAGCATGTTTTGTCCTGTAGGTACTGGCAAATGTGGCATACATTATCATAGAGTCAACAGAAGAGGGGACAACTGAATATGGACTGTGGAAAGAAATCCTCTTCCTGGTAGACTTGCTATGTTGTGGAGCCATCCTATTTCCAGTGGTATGGTGAGTCACTGTATGTGTTGTGTGGTTTCTGAGCCCTGATGACTTGAGCTTTTTCTGAGCTAATGAGTATTGACTGCTAGTTAGAGCAAAAGATACTGCCAAAGCAAAAAAATCAGTCCCTTGGAGTCAAACGTTCTGTTAACTTTTTTAAACTGTGTCAGTCTTAACACTTCAATCTTGTGTTGTGGGAGATACTTGTTTTGGGGATGTTAAAGTGGGGATAAGGTAAGGTGTGTGGTGATTTAAGTGTAGCCAGCACAGTGCAGTCTATAGGTGCTTTTGAAACTTGGAATTTTGCAGAAGTGCTGACTCTCGTACATTGAGATACGAGATTTTTGCTTTACTGACTGAGATTGGAAACTAGGCTGCTAAATGCTAAAACAATAGTGCTGTCTAAGATCAGTGCTGCCTTCAAGCAGAATAGCTGCATTTTTACTTGACTGTTTAGAAGAAATAATCCCACAGGGAGCATTTCCCTTCCCTTCCTTCCACTCTACTTGGCAAGGAATAATGTTGGTTATATAAAACTCGACAAAAACACAGATAATTCAGATAAACACTATTGTTGCTTCTTGCCAGTTAGCCAGAACATTTATTTTCTAAATTCATTTTAGTCTTAATTAGATAAACAGCTGGATCTAAAGGAGGATATGAAGGAGCTTCTGTCTCCGTGGTTAGTAAACACAGAATATTCTTCTTTTTCTGCAGTATCTCCAGTATTTTTTTTTTCTGAAATGCAGAGTGAATGTAAATGTCTTTCTAGTAAATGTGTCATCACGTGTTACATTTAGAGTGTGTAACTCTTGAGTGTTTCAGAGAACTGTTTCACAATGCATATGTCTGTGTAAAGACACATATGTTGCTCAGTAGATGGAAGTAAGCTTCAGCTTGACTTGTGAGGGTGGGTTTCAGCTGTCCTTACCTTCCCAGTTGTCCCCTCTGTAAGGGCAAAACCCTGCACAGTCTTGGTGGCCTTCTGCCACGGCTGGGAAATGCCTTCTGAGAAATTTGCACTACCCGCTTGTTCCTTCCTGCACTTCAGTCAAAATGCTGCAGCTCTTCTGAGGTTGAGAACATTTGTGTATGGTAAATGAAACTGCAGGACTGTTAGGTTTAATTGTAGAGAGATGTTGATTTCCTGTGATACAGATGACTTCTACAGTCGCAGCTCTTACTACTTCATGCTGGAATCCATGTGTCCTGCCTAGTGATATGCTGGTATAAAACTTGCTTCCCATAAAGGAACTGTATCTGAAGAACAAATGCTTTTGGGTGAGCTGTCCTGTAACTGTTTACAGTGTGCAACCAATGTTTCTGCATTGTCATGGTACCAACATAAACTGGCAGTGAAGCCAAGGACATAAAATCCTGCCCCTTTTTCATCTGGATAGTGTCACTGCAGCTGGTGGGATGACTCATGTGAGCAAGGTGACTAAGACTTGGCCCTTGAATTTACATTCCTGCAGGGTAGCTTCTGTTACGTAAGTCGCCTATGTAGACATGTAAGCTGTAATGAACTATTTAAATGAAAAGAACTTAAAAGAGCAGTAAGATGCCAGATTCTTGGCAGTACTCTGAATAGTAGCTCAGCTTAATTGTACAAGTGGAAAACATTATGCTGGAAAATACCCCAGTTTCTCGCTCTGCTCCCTCCTTCCCACAAAGCTTTCTGTAGGCTGAAGTAGGTTTTAGCAATCGGCTTGCTTAATCGCAAGGAGATACAGATACTTGAACTAACTGCCTGAGATGGGGGTGAAATATATGCAGTGCCAAGCACCTAAGCACAGTTAATTACGAGCATACCCCAGACATAAAGAGCTAACAAAACTTGTCAGTGTTCTAGAGGTCTGCAGTGAAAAGGGAGTGTAAAACTTAGAGCTAATCTGCTCTTTTATTTTTACTTTTCAGGTCAATAAGACATTTACAGGAGGCTTCAGCAACAGATGGGAAAGGCAAGTAATCTGTAATTTTTCTGGTTTATGCTACATGCCATAAGATCATGCCAGAATTTCAAACACATCATGCTGATTTGAAATATGTAAACTAAAACTACAAATCTACGTTATGTTAGTGTCACATTGCTGCATTTCCTCACTGGGCTTGTGGGAATAACTTCTGTAAAATGACCTTTTTCATGTATTGCTTTGACTATCAGAACTCATATGTGGAACTCATTCTCTGGTACTTGCACAGCTCTCGGGGCTCGAGCTAGACATGGCATCTAGAGCAAATCATCTTGACAGATTTGCTGCTGTTTCTCAGACTCATGTGTTCAGAAGCAGAACTGGAAAGGAATTCCAGAATTACTGACTATTAGTCAAAATAGACTCCCTTATTTCAATTTCTGCAGAAATCTGTACCTGGCAGAATAGAGGGAAACAAACCTCATTATGAAACAAAACATAAATTGGCATGCGATGTAACACAGTTCTTGACTTGCCCATGTTTGTACAGCAGCTTAAAGGACTGCTTATGTAAAGTCGAGTTACATTTATTGTAGCAGCGAAAATGAGATGATGGATATAAAGCCATTCCAAATATGGCTTCTGTAGTGTGTACTTTTCCTGCCTTATCTGCTGACTTCTGAACTAGTTCCTCAGTTGGCTGCAGATGCAAGCCATGGAGCATAGCACTGGCTTCCTTGGAAACAGGCAGCCATTTCAATAGTCTGTCATTTGATGGCATGCTGTTCTTGAAAGCGTTATTTGTAGAAGGTCCTTTGGCAACATCCTTTAAACCTAGTCTTACATTTTAACTTTTGTCTCTGCTTTCTGGAGATAGCCTCCTAGGTCTGGATACTTCTTCCAGCCATTTTCTTGGCTTCCATCAAGACATTTGCATTTCAGTGCAGATTGCCTCTGTAGTCTAGTAGGTGAAGTGGAAGGCTGTGTATTGAACTCAACTCTGTGCAGACCACAGATTAGGTCTTTTCTTGCCATCTGTTAAATGAAAACAATACTGAAGATGGAGCTCAGCATTTCTTTGGGATTCCAAGGTTTAAAAAAAAAACAAACCTAAAGGGGGGGAAATATTATTTTCCAACAGAAACTAATGTAAAAAAGGCTAGTGTTGATAATGTAACATGGTGTTATTGGTAGCTTTCTCATCAGTGTGTTCACATGGATTCAGTGGCATTCACTGAATTTGTTTTACCTTGTCCACTGAGCATATGTTTTGGAGTATTTATGTTCTCACTGTTAAGTCTCTGCTTAAATTTCGACACTCCTTGAAGCAGTCTCTTTCTTCTGAACTGCAGATTTCACGTATGTAAGGCCTGGTTCTTAGCTGAAGCCACCGCATGTGACTGTAAATACAGGTCAGCTTTCCTGTAACTAAGGCAGAACTGCTGGGTTGCAGTGGAGTCTCTGACTATTCCAACGATGAGCACTCAGCATCTAGTGCACCAAACTGAGACATAAAGCCTCTAGATCTGTGTGGCCTCAGGTGATCACCCCATGCCTACCTTGCACTTGATGGTTCTTATCACAAGATGGTGCTATGGAGTTTGCTTAACTTCAAAACATACTGAGTGAAGGAGGAAACTAAGGTAGCTAACATCAAGGATGTTAAGGGTAAAGACTGGACCTGTCCACTGTTCATGTTAATGGGTAGAAACCAGATCTGAGTAAAACCAAGCAGCTCTGAAGAATGCATTGTAGTGTATAATGGAGGTAAAAGAAAATAACAGAATCACAGAATCATTAAGGTTGGAAAAGACCTTCAAGATCATCAAGTCCAACCATCAACCCAATACCACCGTGCCCACTAAACTGTGTCCTGAAGTGCCACATCTATGCGTTTTTTGAATACTTCCCATGATGGTGACTCCACCACCTCTCTGGGCAGCCTGTTCCAATGTTTGACCACTTTTCTCAGTAAAGAAATTTCTCCTAAAATCCAGTCTAAACCTTCCCTGGTGCAACTTGAGGCCATTTCCCCTCATTCTATTGCTGGTTACCTGGGAGAAGAGACCAACACCCACCTCACCACAACCCCTTTTCAGGTAGTTTTAGAGAGCAATAAGGTCTCCCCTCAGCCTCCTCTTCTCCATACTAAACAATCTGAGAAGAACTGGTCATGTCTTTATAGCTAGTCAGTGCTATCCACAATAGCCCCTGTGGACTGTTCTTAGTCCTCTGTTTTGTGGTGTTTTCTGTGGGTAACAATGCTCTTCTATCATGCATGTTGCTTGTGGATCACCTACTGCTGTTACTATGCTTTTACCTACTGATGTTACCATCTGGTTGTGCAGATCCTGCAAGTTCAATAAGAAATGTGTTGAGAGACACTTAGCAGCTGCATTATGCTACACTAATAATAAAAGAAGCTAAAGAAAAAAGAAAAATCAGGGGAAGTATAGGCACCAGATTGTGGCCTGGACAGCCACAGTGCTGGGACTCACTTGTGAACCACACTGTGGTTAGAGTATTTAGAGGCTGTTGATGGGAGCCCATAGGGAGCAAGTGAATGGCAATGTGATGCCAGAAGCAGAATGTTACCTAATGATGTCATGCTGCTCATGTGCCTGGCTGAGAAAACAAAAAGTGATTTGGTTGCACTGTAATAAGGTAGAATCATTTGTTAGGCTTATCAATGAATAGTCTTGACTAGAACCACATGGTCTTAACTCTGTAGGCTTCCCTTGGAGGCCCCGTTCTGCAGAGGTGCTGCTCTGTGTCTTAGCTTCTCATGAGAAGTAGGACCAGCACTAACTCTAAAATCACCAGCACATTTTTTTTTGTCCCACAGATGAAGACAGTTTTCTCCTGAAGTCATAAAAACTATTGGATCCTCTGATGTGCAGTTTAACTGCTACACTGCCTGTCCCGTGGTTAGAGCTGACTGAATATTGTGCAGGGAGTTCTAGTTGGACTGCCTATTGCTTGCTAGGATTTATTGTCTAATATTACCTCAAAGGCTGCTTTCTCTGTTCTTTCACACAGACTTCATTAACGTATAGGGTGTCTTGGGGAATTATATACTATAAATTCAATAGCTGTTTTTCCCGGTGTTGAGTCTTCTGGTGACCTTCTCGCTGGTGAGAAGGTCCTAAGGAAAATTATTTTTTCTTCTTTGCATCTGTTAGAACTAACAACTCCAGGACTTCATAGCTCAGTATCCTGGCGGTGTTTTCTGACTGTCTGTCTGTCTTGTCCTCTATCAGCTACTTCACAACCTATTTATTAGATAGCACTCCCTTGGGTCAAGTGCAGTCATGACTGCAGTGTGACTAGACTAGAAATTAAGCAGAAAGCTGTTCAGACTACCAGTCTTTTAGTCTTACAGCTGTGCTTGCCATAGGCCTTTGTATTAGCAGTGTACAATTATTAAAAAAACTTATTATAAGTAGCAGTGATTTGGAATCACTAGCTAAGGGTCATTAAAACTTGATTTTTTAAAATAACATTTTCTAAAGTGGGAAAGCTAGAGGAATGTGTCTGAAGCCATCGTTATCCAGAGTGACCTTACGTGCACAGATACTGTGAATTGCTAGTGAAGAGTAGGCATGGCATGATGATACAGTGGAGTTTGAGCTGCCTGGTGGTTTGCTTTTTTTTCCTTGAAGGTGATCTTTAAAGCAGAATATCTGACCTACACAGGCTTCTTATCTTGCACAGCAGTGGGCGTCAACATCCCATTTTTAGAAGCTTTTTTCTTCACCTTTTAAAATCGCCTCCTTCAGACTTAAGCAAGTGCCTAGCTGCAGCTCTTTGCTCTGTCGCTGTATCTTTCAGATGGGAGCATGCTCTCTGTCCATTTCTAGATCTGCGTTATGAATGTCTTGCAGATTTAAGGAAATTAGCCTTGCAAACTGAGCTGGAATTGTTTGGGCTGGAAAGCTGCTTGACTACCACTATGCTGTTTACAGGCATGAGAAAAGGAAGACAGGGTGTATGTTGTAGCAAACTTGCTTATTTTTGTTTGAAACTCTTAAGTTCTTGGTCACTGGACCTCTTGAGTCTTATAACCCGTCCTTGTGTATCATGTCATCTGTTGTTTGAGGGAGGAATGGAGGGATGGAAACACCACTGTATTTTTTTCTTCTGCTTGTACCTTTGTGTATGTGATGAGAGATATGAAACTCGGGGCAGTCTGATCACGAATGGTTAGCTATTTTCCTGAAGCACTGCAGCATGTCATAGTTGGCAGCAGAATTGGGGGAAATACATTGCAGTGTGTAGCTCCTAGGCAACATTCCCCGTGTGCTGTGCAGTGGGCAAATGATGATTAATGCTTTCATGCTTGCCCCCATGTCAGGAAAAACCATTTGCTGTATTCAGTGTCTTCCTGCTTCTTTACCATGAAAATGCTGTGAACAAAGAGCTTGGTCCTGTATGGTGCAGAACACCCTCTGCTTAGCTGAGCTCAGCAGACGCTGGAGGCGGTGGCTCTGTGGAGACCCATGCTAAAACACCTCCACCACTCTCCAGCGAGGAGGAGGGGGGTAGCGCAGGTGTAAACATGCTCCAGGCAGTACCATCTCAAACCTTGAGATAAAGCTTAGTGATTTAAGTGTCAAGACCTCAATGGATAGCACTGAAGAGTTGGGAAATGTTTAGAAATCCAAGTTGAGAAATGAAATGGGTCTATTATGTTCCAGTATACCACTTCCAGGCGCCCTAGGTAGCTATGCAGGGTTGATGTAGAGATTGCGTGTCAGAGATGCATTGCTTATCCTGAACTTTGGACTTTCTTCTGACCCTGGCAGGGAACTTTTGTGCCAAATGGCTAATGTGTTTTGGAATATTCAAGGTTAACTGGTCTGTGACACCTTTTCATGCATGACACCAAGAGCTGCTGTACTATTTTGCTTGACCTCTTCCTTCTAGTGTAGGAATGCTTTTAAGCAGAGTGCTGTAGAAATTATAGGGCCATACTTCTCAGTTACTCCTGGAATTCCTTTTTGAGGTCTAGATCTACATGTGTGCCTTCATGCTTGGGGAGAATAGAAAACTTACATTTACTATTTGGTAATGGCGCAGATTGCATCTCAAATGCACCAGAGTTAATATAGCACACAAAGCATTGGCAGAATATTCCTAGCTGTACTTTAGCATGTTCACTCAAGATGCATTATGGTTTGCCCTTGCGTATCGTATTGTCTGGACTTGAGCTCCCTATGCCCTCAGCTGCAGTCCTCTTATTGTTATTACATACGTATTCTGCAAAGGTCAGATTTATTCATCAAAAAGCTATTGTCTGATGGTGTAGTGGATGGTCTGGATGGTCTGGCTTTTTTTTTTTTTACCCATCTTATAGGCTGTTTCAGCATTTGAAATTAGCACAGGGCAATCTGAAAAAGAGGCTGATTATCAAAATGCTGTGGTATGCTATGTTTTGATTGATGCTGATCAGGCTGTTGCAGGCACAAGCTGTTAAAGTAAATGATGATGGAGAGGGGAAGCTGAGGGAAGCAAGGCATAGATCTCAAACTTTTCTTTGAGGATAGCTTTTATCTTTTTAATTACTCTATGAAAGAGATTGAATACAAATATGAATGAATTTGTAAAACCTTTGGTAGAAAGTCTCTACTTTTTCTTTCCCCTTCTCTACTGTTCCTTGAAGAATGGTTATCATACTCAGAACATAAATTTACCCAACCTTTACTGCATGCTGTGATTGCTGCTGTGTTATCACAGCTTTACAGGTTGGGGCTGCAAGTGATTCAAGTTGTAAGTGACAGCTGCTGGCCTAGCTCTCTCCTTGCAAGGGCTGCTGCCAGTGTCTGGACTGCCAGGCTAAGGTGAATCGAAGTCTTAGTGTCCAGCATAGTGCAGCTCCAGTGTTACTGCCTGGAGCACATTCAACCTGTGCAGCAATTCACAAGCTGCTGATGCCAAGCAATGATGATTTTAGACTTTCTCCAGAACAGTGTGTGCTGTAACTTTGAGCTGTTTAAAAAAACTGGCAGAATTTTGTAGACATGCATTAATACTGGCTTTAGTATCTGATAGAGAAGTATTCCTGAAGTTGAGGCAGCTAGAGGAGAGCACCTTGTTGTGATAAAATAAGCAAGCCAGCTTCCAGACGTGGCTCTTCAGTCTTTCTACTTCGTGGTGGTTGTCTTTTTTCCTCCCCTCACTCTTCTTCTCCATGCTCAGCCATGCTATATATCTGGATGTACCAACCTGTGACTGTTTGGTATTGATTATCATGATGACTAGGTGAGATCTTGAGCTGTGCTCCCTCAGCAGGGAGAGGTGGCATTACGACAAGTTGTCTGCCAGGTCTTTGGCTTCACTATCCTTTCCTCCTTTGCACAGCATGAATCCAACAGAAATGACTCCCCAGCTCACTCAGTTGACTGTAAAGCATTGATGGACTGGCAGTTTGAATCACAGCTGTTGAGTTGGTGTTCCTTTAACTACAAAGCCTGGTAATTCTCATGGCCTGTCATTGCACCAGTTGGTGGCAGTTCTTGAAGATGAATGCATTGAGTTCAAAATAGATCCTTCTGTATACAAACCGGTATGTGGTAAATCACAAGATCTTCGTGGTCGCACTTAATGTAGCTCTCCTTTAAATAGGACAATATTGCTTCCCTGCTTCACGATTTAATGAGCTTGTCATGCATATGTACATGATTTAATCGTTCTCCAACTGTATTATGAAAAGCTTTTAACGTTAGGTTATCTGGTAGAGCACTAGACCCATGAAAATCCGTAAGTTTTTGCTTTTTAATTTAAATGTGTGGGAAACTAGCTTTTGTGAGGCACAGAAATGAGGGAGAAGTAGCTGAACCAATGCCTCAGGCTGATTTAGGTACCAAGGATTTAGTTGGATTCTTGTTCTAGCAGTTCCAAGTTTTGCCATCTGTTGCCCAGTGAAGTCCTCTGTGCTTCACCGCTGCTACTCTGCAGATGCAAGTCTAGAGCTTGGACGTTGCTTTCTGAAGTCCAGAACTGTACATTGCAAAGTAGATGCTATTCTATATTCAGTGTTTCATATTGCAGTCCAGAAGGGAGCATCCTCCCAAAACTGAGAGCTCATCTTCCTCTGATGTACTGTGCTATAGACTTCCCCCGTGAGCACCATCTTGCACAAAGCCAGCCCAGTCTGACTGGTGTTCAGGTGAGTGTTGCACAGTACAGGCTTTAGCTGCGTGGAAATGAACTTGATGTTCCTTCACAGATAAGGCTTGCTTTTTTCCTCTTGAGCTCTGGCTCTTCTTTCTCTTACTGACATGCCCTATGCTCTGTCAAAAGTTAAACATACCGTTTGGAAATGCATAGAAGCCACTAGCCAGCACTAAATCAAAACTACTCTTAGCTTAGTTTTATCTACGTGTTGGTCAGTTTATGCCTTGTGTTAGTCAGGTGCTGCTGTTACAGTATGTCTGCTGGGGGAGGGTTTGTATCTGTCTCAAGGTGTCCACTGCTTTCAGTGGTTCTCCTGGAACACTAAAGGTAGGTCTTGGAAAGTGTCTCTTGATCTCTGGATTATACAAAGTAGGTTTATAACAGAATGTTGTCTGTCTTCACTGTAGCTGATGTAGTGGGAACCTATAATGGTTTGAGTGGTGCGTTTGACATCACCTTTCCATAAGAAAAGCTTCATTGTTTTTGTCACAGGAAGTGAAGCACTTTTTTGGTAGCTATTAGCCTTCCTCTTCCTGATGTGTAATACTATATTTTGCACTGTTATGAACCTGTGACCTTACGTGCAATTACATGCAGCCTTTTGTAAATCTGCTTTTTGCAGTGGGTGATTTCTGTGAGGGAGTGCAGGTAAGCTTAGGTACAATGTGTTGCACTTCCACGTCTGATAAAAATTATGAGGGCTTGGGGGGAATACCAGTATATATGTGGCAGTACTTTCTAACTCGCAACTTGTGTTCGTTGGCTCTAAATTGCATCTCTGTAAGCTGTCAACATATCTTAGACTCTTTGCCTCTCCTGTTGTCACAAAAGCACCAGGAGTCCGTATTTGTAATCCTGCTGTGCCTCTAAAACCTGGCTCTCAAACCAGAGTTGACAGCTGTTCCGTCTGTGGTTGACCTCTGCTTGTTCACATGAATATTTGCTCTATTCCTCAAGAGCTGATGTAATCTGTCCAATAAGCGCAGGTTAGCCTGGGGCTTGAGCTTACATGGTTTGTGACTGAAACACACGCAATTGCTATGAGAACTATTTAGTATGACTTCCCATTTCACTTGTAAGGTATGACTGAGCCATGAGTGATAGAGGATACTACTTAGATGTAAGAATACTTTTGCTGCTGTTCAAGATGCAGTGGTTCCTAGAGCCATGATTACCTCGAAGTCGCTTGGGTCAGGTGAAGGCACAAAGCAGGTCAGGAAGTATTCTAGAAAAATACGAATTTTCTAGGAGGCATTGTCAAGTGGTGCATGGCCCTTCTGGCAGGATTGAGGTGACAGTATGTAGTTGGCTATATACAGATAAGCGTTAGAGGAAGGCTCTATATTGTGGAGTGCATGCATATACAATCTAGTGTAAAAGGCGTCTTACCGAGTTGCCTTTTAAAGAGGGAATTCATTCCAGCCTAGGAATTTTCCAGTACGTAGGCAATCCTCAGAGCACCCAACGGGCTGTGGGACAAATCTTCTAGTCTGGAATTACCTGAATCCTAGTTTTGACCACTTGCCTACCTTGTAGACAACCATCAAAAGAAACTCTGTCTCATTTTAATTAATTTTCTGATGGACTTTTGTGTTCTCTTGATAGCTGCCATTAACCTAGCAAAGCTGAAGCTTTTCAGACATTACTATGTTATGGTAAGTAAAACACCTGTACGCATGCATACAGATCACTTAAAAGCTGTTCAAGCCTTTTGATGGATTACTTGTTGGAAGCTACTATAGCTGGTGGATGTTGTGGAGATGTTCCTAGTTCTGTGGTAGTGCTGTGCTTTGGCATCTTGGTCAACTGGGTTACAATCCTCTAAGCAACTTCCCTTTTCCTAGTAGTTGCATCCTTCTGTCTGTCTTTAGATTGGTTCCAGCTATTCGTAACGCTTACTAATTTCCTCTGGAGACAGCTTGAGCTGCCAGTTGAATTGATGGGCTTGAATAACGTACTGTAAACTTGCAAAAAATTAAACTTGGGACCAAATGGCGCCTTGAGATACATGTGTGCAGTTTCTGATTAAGTCAGTGGGAGCCGTGAGCATACATCCCAAGAGAGCATAGGCTTCCTAATGATTTCTAACAGCCTCATTTCAGACTCTTTTAAGTGGTAAGAGTAATAAATTACAATCGTGATTCTCCAAGTTCTACAAAATCCTAATACTTAAAGCATTCTCCTGCTGTAACTTAAATATGTTAGTAATAGCTTGAGTCACTTGGATGTTCAACAAGCAGTAGAGTCCTCAGCCTATATCTTGCATGTTCATCAAGAAGCATAATAAGGCTGATCTGACATGAGTTGTCTGGGAATTGCTTGAGCTATTTCTCCACAAAAAGAGGTTCTGTAAAGATGATGCTATTGTCTTCATTCATGCTTTCTCCTTTTCCTTCCCAGATTGTGTGTTACATTTACTTCACACGGATCATTGCAATTCTCATAAAGATTGCTGTTCCATTCCAGTGGAAATGGCTCTACCAGGTATTTGCCAGCAAAGGAAAATAGATCCATTCCTTTATTTTATTTTTTTTCTTAATATTATTTAAATATGACTGCACCAAAGGAAAAAAAAATCCATAAATTGTTCCTTATGTTGTAGTAGAACATCTTAAAGCACAGTGCTGCACCCTGTTGCCTCCTGATTTTTATCGCTGAAGTACCTAAGGTGGCAGGAATATATTTTTAGTTTTATGTTTGTCCAGCAAGGCTGCTGGATTATACATGAGATGTCTGAAAGTAATTGCATTATTGATTTTAGTATTTCAATTTAAAAATGTCTGAAGGAAATTAATCAAGAACATACAAAGGAGAATTAAACTAGTCAGGTTTGCCCTGTGTAATTGAGGCCCCAGGGAGCCAGTGAAATAAGCTTTCTTTCTTCCATCTACAGGCTTTATTTGCCTAGTGACTTTCAAATACTTGGTTTCTTAATATGTAATCCAAGTAACTGTGCAGGGACTCTTTGGAATATATTAACTGTTGAAAATACCAAACAACTTAGAGATTATTTTTTTCCCCCCCTCCATTTAAAAGCCAAGTCTTGCTTTATTTAAAAGCACTGGAGTGATGGCTAGAACTGTAACTGTATTTAAAGTGACAGGGAAAGCTGAAAGAACAAAAGATTTGACAGTCTTTAGCCTGGGATTAATAACAACAGGACAGGAATGACTTTTTTATTTCTGCTATGGCACAGGCTTCTTGGCCATTAAATCTTGAACCTTTTGAATGAGGAGAAATGTTTCATGACCATAAAGGATTACAGGACTGAACTTCAATCATATGTTTTTACTTGCAGCTGCTGGATGAGATGGCCACACTTGTCTTCTTTGTCCTCACTGGGTACAAGTTCCGTCCAGCATCAGACAACCCGTATCTACAGCTTTCTCAAGACGATGAGGATGACTTGGAGATGGAAGCTGTGTAAGAATCGCTCTCCCTTCTTTTTTTACCATTTTCACTTGATTTGAGAAAACTAATGTTTAAAAACAGTTTACTTCAATCTCTGTAAATCCTTCTTTGAAAAAAAATAAGATCTGCCCACACATTTAAAGATGAAGTGTCTATTTGGTGTGTCTTTAAACTACCAAAGAGATTTGTGCTATGCATAGGATCCTCTGAGCTGGATATTGCAGTAGTGTGGAATATCGCGGGGCAAAAGGATGCCTGTGAAAATATCAAGTAGAAATTGTGTTTAATCTGTGTTTCTGAACACCAATGAGCCTTACAGATTGTCATTAATGCTTCATATTTAAAAAAAAACCCACAACCAAACCAAGGACAAAAATGAACTACCAATCTACAGAATATAAATGAACATGGTGTAAGGTTACTTTTACCTTGAAGTTCAATCTGTAGCTTTGCAGAAATTTATCTTAAGTAACACTGAGCTGAGGAGATGAATTTTTACCAATACTCTTCCCTGTTCTATTCCTTGCTGTTAAACCATGAGGCACCACAAATGCAGTAGGACCTGAGGTAGTTTGGAGAAATTAAAGCGGGGCTCAGTCTATGTCCCTGTTACTTTCTTTGCAGTGGTTTTCAGATGACTTAGAAAATGAGTGGCATTTCTGAATCTATTACAGAAACTGCCCTAAGAAATTCAGCATGCCAGAAGAGTTGAATACAGCTATAATTGCCACAGACTCTGCCTTAATAGGAGCCGAGCTAACCTAATCTCTTCAGTGGTTCCACGTTTCATGCATAATTGCAATTCATGTACAGGCTCAGAAGCCTGTTCCTAAGTTTATCTCCAGTTTGGCAAATCTCCCTTACGTGATCTTGGGTGAAGCAAATCACCACTCCAATTTTTATTGCGGGGGCAAAAAAAGTCAGAATATGTTTGGCCTCTTAGCTAGCTCTGAATGAAATGGAGCTTATTGGGGAATTGCTACAAGGAGGTTTGAGGTAGAATCCAGCCTGAAATGTCATGCAAGGAGTTTAATTTCTTGGAAATGTCTCTACTAACAGAGATGATCTTTCCAAATGTGTAGTAATTTTTGCTTTGGATTCATAAAATCGGCCATTGTTGCAAGCGGAATCCAACTAGTGGGTAGTGACCCTAAAATCACTATCACTTAAAAAGTGTTTAAATGGTTTATGTAAGAAGCTGATTTCAGTTTGGGAGGTGGTAAATAAACATTCACATTAGGAAGGCACTGTCTGAACTGGAAGATGTGGCAGGATTTGTGATTGTACAGAGAAGAGCTTTTTTTCCTACAAGATTGCCCGTTAGAGTGAATTTCAACTTTGCATGACATACTTAATGAATTTTTACTTGTTTTTTTTAGGACTAATAATATGGCACCTTTCAAATGTAGTGATTTCAGTAAATTGGAGAAGCTGCTAAATTTAAGAGGATCTGCCAGGAATAAGCTGGAGAAAGCTTAATGAACTCATTAAGTGCTTTACATCTTGCCATAGTGCAGTAGAGCATCAGAATTCTGTGTGAGCCATTTCCTAGTAAGGAATTTTGCTCTCTGCCTTTCCATTGTTGTGCCTTGTGGGTTTGTTCCCCTTAACCTTGCTTGAATTTTTCTCATCTGATTCACCAGAAGTTTTACTCCATTTGGGCACTTGGCAAGGTATAATCTGTAAGAGAGTCTTGTTCTTCCTCAGCTGCATCAGGGAGGTTAAGTTTGCACGTAACTGAAAAGCATGGTGTATACACATTCTGTGACAGGTGAAGCACTGCAATGGAATTGTATTAAATTTCTTGTTGACTTGGTCTTGCTGGTCCTATTTTTGCTTTTATAAATATTAAATGTTGTTTCGGGGGGGAAATATGAAGGCTTATTTGAGCAAGTGAGTAAGTGACAGCATCCTGACTAACCATTGTATGACTGTGTTTTGTCTTTTATGTGAAAAATATCCACTTGTCTTCAGAGGCTATGGCAGAAGTTAAAAGCCTGAAAACTTCAAACTTCATGGTGTTCTGCCATGTCTTACCGCCAGGTTTTATGGTTGTTTTCCTCTCCCAGAGGACTTTTGTTAAAATCAGGCTCTTTAAAACATTTGCTGCAGAAGCATTCGGTTTCCTTAGACTCAACATTTCTATGAGCCAACAGAGGGGAGAGCTGTGAGGTCACCAAGCCTGTTTTCCAGGCTTGCTTTTCTTCCAGCAAAAAATAGAACATTTTAAGTGCAGCTCTCTAGTTTATGCCTGTTTTCATGCAGTGCAAACTATACAAAGCTCAGTCTGACAGTAAATGTAGATATTGCTAAGGACAGTGTGGAAATCTGCAAAGTTTCAAGAAAAATCCAAAGACTAGGTGTCTGTGACATAAGGCACAAATCCTCCCTGTGTAAATTCTTGTAACTCTCAAAAATAAAACATAAATCAAGAACAGCAAAGGTATCTTGTAATAAGTCTTTTCAACTAACACGTCTCTATCTTGGGAGAAAGCATCCACAAGTGTTGTAGGACTTTCTCTTCAGTTACACCAGACTCAGCAGAAGTTGTCCTACTCTCCACCAGGAGTAAACCTGAACTAAGGACCAGTCTGTCCTTTTTCAGGAAGGGTCAATAGCCATTCATCATCAGCCAGGTGGCTTTCGGTGTATTCTGTGCCGGGCAGCCTCTTGAGCCTGTTCTGTCAGTATGTGGACTTGGAGCTGACAGTTTGTTAGATTAAAGTACTCTGAAAATGTACAGCTACACTTGGCAGGAAGAGTTGTCAGGCTTCCAGTCCTAATGCCATTTCTGGGGCATGAACACAAAAATATAAACAGTACAGTAGATGAGGTGGGGTGAGGAAGGGGAAAGGAAGCAGTTTGGTGTTTTGAGGTTGGTTTGTTTTGTTGCTGGTTTTTTTTTTTACTCTTGCACTAAGTTATTTCATTAGCTCAGTAAGTTTGCTTTAAATGTTAGGTACCAAAGTGCTCTTCTACAGCTCTTGGTTGATAATGGTGTTCATACATGCCTGTGGGGTTAAGATACTTCCAGTGGAGGAGGAATTGCAGGAAAAGCCATTAATGGTTTTGTTCTCAATTCAGTAAATCCATCTTACTGAGTGTGTGGACACTAACTTTGTTCTTTCTTAACACCCAAAACAGCCTAATATAGCAAACTGTTGTGGTAACACTGACCTTTGCTTATGCCTTGGGATCTGGAGTTTCTCACTGTATCAGGAGGCAACCTATTCTGTGCTGAGACTTGAAGTCCTGGCTGGTTGCTTTTCTCTGATTTCTTTCAGGTTGTGCTTCATAGCAGACTGATTCATGACACACTTCATTAGAAGTACTTGTCTTCACCTAAGACATCTTTCCCATGCAGAGACCAGATTTTTTGCTCAATGGCTGATCAGCTTTCACTCCAGTTTCCAATAGCTTGTAAAGGCTGGCTGCTGCCAGCATCCCCATGTTTCTTATAGAACCATTGAACAGTTTAGGTTGAAAGAGACCTTTTGAAGGCCATCTAGTCCAACCCCTCTGCAGTGAGCAGGGACATCTTCAACCAGGTCAGATTGCTCAGAGCCCCTGACCAACCTAAATGTTTGAATGTTTCCAGGGATGGGGCATCTACCACCTCTCTGGGCAACCTGGGCCAGTGTTTCACCATCCTTATTGTGAAAAATGTCTTCCTTAGATCTACTCTAAATCTACCCTTTTTTAGTTCAAAACCATCACCCTTTGTCCTGTGGCAACAGGCCCTGCTAAAAAATCTGTCCCCATCTCTCTTAGAAGCCTCCTTTAAGCCCTGGCAGCTGCAATAAGGCCTCCCCGGAGCCTTCTCTTCTCCAGGCTGAACAACCCCAACTCTCCCAGCCTGTCGCCTCCTATGGACCCTCTCCAACAGGTCCTTGTTGGACTATAAAACAAAAAGGAGAAAAGACAGCTGAGATCCACTGCTCTGGAGGGCTGAAAATGCTTCTGAATGTTTAGCCATTTCTTGATACCTTGGATACAATGGGAGGGGGAGAAAAAAAACAACCAAAACACCTGTGAAATTTCTGCAGCATGTACCACTGCAATGGACTTTTCAGGGAACTCCTTTTGTGCCTCATCTGTGACAGGTATCCCTCTGAGAGCCACAAAAATTCTCCGAGACATTTTAGTGAGAAGGATTTGTTTCATTTAAACTACCGCTAGTTTGTGGGCTAGAAACGCAGTTCAGCAAACTGTAAGTGAGGACCATTTACGTGCAGTATTGCAAGTAAATGCTCAGAGGACTAGAATGAGAATTGCAGTGTGCCTGGTCTTGGTGCAAATACCCTTATTTTACTGGGCACTAAAATGTGTTGGCTGAACTGATTTTGAGGGGAGAGGAATTGCCCATTGTATACAAATGACCTGAGAAAACGAAGACTCGGGAGCTACGCCATACACTTGTCATGAGACAAGAACAGTGCTCATTAGATGGTCTTTAACTTTCACCGTTGAGGAATCCACCCCAAAAATCTCTCCAGGTCCTTTGCCATCACTGCAGGGAGCTGGGACAATAAATGGCCTCTCTGGTAACAAAGGACATGACTTGACCTGGCTGCAATTTGGGTATGTAGCTGTTTGTCCTGTCCCTCCGTGAATGTGGGAAGTGGATCATTCCCTCTTAGCCATAACCTCTTATCTTTTTTGTCATCAACTTCATGTGCAATGGGCTTGTAATTGTGTTAGAGTGCAGTGCTAAGATCTAGGCTGTGTGCCAGGTGGGATCTTACTAGCTGAGAGTCAAGTGTTAGGGCAACGTTGGTGTCATGCATGTGCAAAACACCTGTTGACATATCCCAATGTGTCTGCTGTAGCATTGCTATATTAGTGGCTCATTTTTGGTTTGTAGTCCATTGTAATCCTCCCTGAAGACTTGATACTTAGCTCCTTTATTCTGTAATTATGAAGTTTATTATTTCTGAAGAGTAAACTTTGTAGCTGTCTTGCTGCATTGTCCCATATTTTTCAGACCACTACTTCGATTTGCCAGAATCTTTCTGCATTCTAGTCCTGTTCTCAAATATGTAGCTCTTGGTGTCTTCTGCAGATTTAATAAGCAAGTTCTCTATTCCATTACCCAGGCAATTATTGAAAATATTGAGTAGAAGTAAACCCAGGACAGATGTCTCTGGAACCACACTCAATGTTCTTTCATTTTTGACAGGAAACCATTAAATACATCTCAGTGCATGCTTTTCCAATTACTTATGTATCTACTTTGGTTTTGTCTAGCTCATGCTTCCCCAGATTTTTTCTTATGTGACTGTGGGAAAACCTTTATCAACAGGGAGATCTTATGAGATGTACATGTTCTTTGTGTTGATAAGCTTGATGTGATTTCTTCCAGGCAAATGTTTACTTTTGCTAATTCCATCTTTCTCCTTTAAGCAACCTGCTTACTTTTCTCCCTTTTTTTTT
>NW_010543730.1:0-1155 GCF_000687285.1 Phaethon lepturus
CGGGGCACGCCCGCGCGTGCACATGCACACACCTGCGCACACAGACGCAACGCATGTCCACGCGTGCACGCCCACGCCTGCAGTCACACCTGCACACACACATGCGAGCCACGCCCACGCGTGCCTGTGCACACGCACAATCACACACACGTGCACACACACGTAAGACACACCCCTGCATGCATGCGCATGCATGCACACCCACCTGCACAGACACATGCGAGACACGCCCACGCATGCATGCGCACACACATAAGACACGCCCACGTATTCACACGCGTGCACACACACTTGCACACACACACGTAAGACACGCCCATGCACTTGCGCACACCCGTGCACAGTCACACACCTGCACGCACAAGCAATCCCCATGCGCACGTGCACACCCATGCACAACCGCACACACAGGCACACGCACACGTAAGACACACCCACGCATGCATGCACACATATGCAATCACACACACGGGCGCACACACATGCCAGACGTGCCTGTGCATGCACACACATGCGCAGTCACACACATGTGCCCACATGCAGATACACACACATGTGCACGCATGTACAATTACACACATGCACCAACACACAGTTATGTGCACACCTGCACACGCATCTACATACACACGCACACACAGATGCATGCATGCAGATGTACACACATGCATACAAATGCATGCCAGCACGTGTGAACACACGTGTCCATATGCATATACATGCACACACACCTGCACATGACTATGCACGCATACGTGCACACAGACCTACACAAACATGCATGTACATGGTCACACACATACCTGCACATATATATGCAATACATATGCAAAGACATACGTGAACAGACACACATGCATGCACATATGTGCATGCTCATGTATGCACACTCACACCTGCACACACATGCATGCACATGAATGCATGCACACATGCAAGACACATCTGCGTGCACACGCACCTGCACACTAACATGTGCACATGCAGACACGTGCACTCACACAGGTACACACACCACACGTGGACGTGGCTATCCACACATATGGGTGCACACACAGAGCTGCACTTACACTTGCAGACACACATGCACACACTGTGTATGCATTCATGCATACACAAACATGTGCACACGCATGTAAACACATCTGCATGCAC
>NW_010543731.1:0-3408 GCF_000687285.1 Phaethon lepturus
CTTAATGCGTCTGTGTCAATTATCTGACACAAAGTTGCCATTAGATTTTAATAATGGCAAATTGTAATGTCAGTTTCTTTTAATGCCACTTTATTATAAGGAATTGGTCCTGAGTTTTATTTGACCCAATACCTATATATGAATACATCAGGTCTTTCCTCTCTCTCTGAAGTTGCCCGGGAAACAGGAAAGGCACCTAGTACAAAATAGTGCAGAATTTTCAAATGCTGGTTGTTTTTTTTTTTTTTATTACTAATGTTTTGGGGGAAGGTCTTGTGTAGATTTACCCGCTGTGGTATCTGGTCTTTCTAAACCAGACTGAACATAAGAGGACCAAGGCTGCCTCCAGCTCTAATTTCCTTTTTTGTGGCATATGCTTGTACAGATACATGCTTACCTTAAAAAAGGGTCTCTTGCTCAATGTTAATTGTACACTCATTAGGAAAAACTCTCTTTGAAAAACAAAAGTACAGGGGGAAGCAAAGGTACACGTGTGTATATTACCTTGCTCTCCAACTAGCTTTCATGTTTAATATTCGCCAATGGCTATAGTAGGAGGACAAGCCTGAACATGGAGGCTAAATCTTTCTGAGGAGGTCTTTATGGGCAAGCACAGATGGATGTAGACACAGGGAAATACATGAAAACAAATCTCCATCAGTAGAAGGTTTTTTGCGTTGTGACCTCTGCAGCATTTTCATGGGCTAAGCTAGGGATAAAATTTCATGTTTATTTTGTTTTAAAAGCTAGTGGAAGTGTGTGTTGTATATGCATTGACATCCTGTAGACAAAGCTAACAGTGCTGAAGTAACTTACCCTTTGATCCTGTGCATTTTTTACTCTGTGTTTTCAGAAATTATGCATCTTTACATCTGTACCTTTGGATGCTGTACACTATCAAATGAAAACAGTTTCTAGATTATTTTCCAGTTCTGCTTAGAAATAGTCAAAGAAATACATTCTTTGAAATATTTATTAGCAACAATTATCTCAGTGAATTCAAGATCAGGCACTGAATGTAACTCTCAGCCCAGTGTGGGGGCAGGACAGAGACAGAAAAGTAATTCTTCCTGAAGGCAGCAAGACCAAAAGGAAGATTAGAAGATGTCATTTGTCGTGGAACTGCATTTGCTTTATATCCCTTGCCCGTCTTCCTTGTAGATGTCTCTGAATGTGTGGCGATTTACTGAAAAAGGTGATTAACGGGCCAATGTATGATGAAAGGTAGGACAAGAAATAATGACTTTAATTTGAACTCAGGGAGATTTATGTTAAATATTAGGGGAAAAAAAATCCAAGTGTAAGAGTAATAAAGCACTGAAGCAGACCTAGGTTTGGAATCACTTTTGCTGGATCAATAATACATTAGATAACATCTGCCAGGCATCCAGCTAGCCTTTAGAGAGGAGGACATATTAAATCATCTTTTGAGATAGTTTTGGACATACATTTATTCAACTTTCACAACTATTGAGTGGTTATTTTCCTTTTTTTCCTGACAGATTCACTTTTCATCTAGTTTCAATAACCAAAATCACCAGTATTTTTCCTTTTTTTTCCTGAGAATGACTAATGCTATGACTGATTTCACAAGGGCAATGCTAAATTGTAACAAGAAACCAGTATGCTTCTTTTCAAGGGGAATTACATGATAACATTGCTTAATTCTTTATTACACTACTGTGAATTGTAAACTGCAAATGCAGTTTGTGAATTGAAAATGCAAATGGATTGGCAGTATAATTAGCTCTGTGAATTGTAATAGGAAATGCGAAAAGTGCTGAAAGAGGTGGCTCGGAAATACAACCCTAAATTTGAAAGTGCTGTAGGCTTTCATCTTTCAAATGCAGAACAGGAGCTCTTAAAAAGACAGAGAAAAAACAGAGCAGCTCAACTCATTTGTTGATTAAAAAGCAAATATTTGAAGAGGAGTTGGCATACTGGAGAGGTGGCAGTCTGTACAGGCTGTGCAGATCCTCCACTGCTTGAGCAGAGGCAGTAAAAAACGTGAGTACCAATGCAGCTAGAATAGTATGCCTCCTCTCTCTCTTTTTCCTTCAAACTGTTGTAAACATGTTAAACCTTCACCATCTACCATAAACTGTTGAATGCAAAACCACTAGAACTCTGGTATTTAATTTTGCAGACTTAGTTCCTATGCTGCATGCGGCTGGATATGCTGGAGGAAGGATCAATATGTGCTGCTCTTGTTCTTGCTCTCTTCTGATGCGCTCCCTGCTCGCTACCACAGGGAGCGGAGCAGTGGATTAGACGAACTCTTGGGCTGATCAATATGGCAGCTGTTGCGCTGGCCAGATCAGGGATGCTTGGCCTTAGCAGAGGTTTTCACAATTGCTTTTATGATTTTTTTTTTTTTCCTGGGAGATGTTTTACTACTACCTATGGTGATTTGCTAGAGCAACTTTGAAGAACTGAATGCCCACTCAACAATTGTTTAAAAAATTCTTAGTGAATTTTCAGAGACATCACGATTTCCATAGCTACAAAGGGTCTGTGAAAGCAGATTCTGTAATTTTGGAATTGTCACGGTACTGGAAAATCACATTCCAATCATGAGGGAGAACAGGAGTCCAGCACCGAGCCTGTGCAAGTAGCTTAGCTTGTCCCCATGGAACAAAGTGTGGAGCTGGAATTGCTGCTACCGAATCTGCATGGTGCTGCCTTCAGTCCATTCGGCTGCTGAGAGCAGGGCGTTTGCATGTCCTGGACTGGAGTGCCTGTATTGCAAGTCCATACTTCCTTAGAGGCTGATTTGATTATCAGATGAGCTTTGTGATATGACAATGTACACAGTCGATTTAAGTGTTCACCTTGGCCCGCTGACACTGTTAAAAACCCTAAATATTTATTGTCTGTGGTCAGTGTTTAAGACGTACATCAAGGTAGAATAATTTTCCAGAGCTAGTAAGTTTGCATAGCACCCACTGTAGTGGCTTACCCACTTAAGTGATCCAAAACAGTAACATTAATGTTATGTGCTCTGATAAATGAAAAAATAGGAAGTTTTAATTCTGTTTCACAATTAATATTACTTGGATTTTTACGTTATTTTCTATAAGCATAGGTTACATGATGTGTTTGAGATGAGAAAGAAGCAACAATATATTATTCAAATATCTCTTCTAACTACACAGAAATTTCTGATGCTACACATTTTTTAAACATGCAATAAGCCCATAATTGGTAAAAGCAAATGATCAGCCACCTAATGACGTTTCTTCAAAGGAACAAACTGAAAGCACATGCTTACTTGCATCATCCACTAAGTGGTGCTTTTTTTAATGCGCTGTTTGTCTTTGAACGTATGGTACTATGAGCTTTTGAAGGAATAAGAATGAATTTCTTTCTTACTGTGTTGATATCCAAAATGTGGATTTTTATATATAT
>NW_010543732.1:0-3824 GCF_000687285.1 Phaethon lepturus
GGGGAAGGGTGGCTGACTGCGCGCCCGTTGTGCGGCACGTGCTCTGCTTTCACGGCGGAACGTGGATCGCGAGTGGGGTTTAGTGATCATCAGTGTTGCTAAGAGGTATCTGGCTTGGCCAAGTTTTGTGTCGTTAGTAGCCGCGTCATTTTTTCGCGTGTATTAACTGCTGATGTGACTTTTGAAAGGTCTAGCGTAAGAAAGCAGAAAAGCCCGGCCGGTTACGTGGTGCATCTCGCTCCGCGTGGCAGTGCCTGTGTCTCCCTTTGCTGTGCAGCATCAAACAAGGTCAGTGATTCTGCTTCTGCCGCTGCTGCCTTTTATTGCCCGCGTTATCGAGGACACCTGTGAAAGCTCCCGCTTTTGATATGGTGACCTATGGCGTTGCTCGCGTGCTGCCTTGTGGTTTAGAGCTTTAAAGAAACAGAGAGGGAAAGGGAGAGCGCGAGCGTTCGCCTTAGGTGATGAACGGCGGCGCAGAGCCAGAGGCTGCAGGAGTGGAAGGAGGCGGGGAGCGGGAAACGTTCGCAGGTTTCAGTTTTGTAATGAGATGGGTTCATCGATAGTTATTGTTTGTTCCTGATAGATCTTCTATACAATTATGATGCATGATAGATTATTTTATTTATTTATCACTAGGTAGTAGTAATTATCTATAGTTAAAATAGACCTTGTAGCCGAGACCTGTCCGTGCGTACCCAGGTACACGTGGTGATGACATACGCATTTCCGAAGACGGGTGCACACTACTTTTCTGTCAGCAGGCTGCCATGAGCGCTCTTTGGACGTATTTCCCCCCCGCCGCTGCGTACGTGCTTACGTACGTGTGTTTCTCTCTCCTGGGATTACAGTGGCTCAGTGATACTCGCTTACAGTAACGTTGGCTGGTTTCCACCTTTGTTTCTCCTCTTGTTTCAGGGGTGCCCTAAGAATCGAGCCCCTGTTCACCCTCCCACATCCTCGAATGTCATGCGTCTCCCTAAAATTATACGCCTGTTCGTCTGCCGAACGTGCAGCCTGTCTGCGGATGCTGGCGGTGTGCTGTACGATCATGCCGTGGCTGGGGCAGCTGGTCTGGGCCGAGGGTAAATCTGTTTTGAGTTTTACAGGTAATCCGGGAAGCTAGCGAGACTCTGGCTGAACTGTGTTGCGTGTGGATTGACAGCACGAGTATTATGATGAGGCAACCGGGAAAATACTCCCTCTAGCCTGCAAGCAGCCGGGGCTCGCGTCAGTGAGGAGAATTAGCATGGAAGAATATCAGCGTAATGATGGCACAGAATTCTTTGTTGGTGCGAACATACTACTAGGACTGCTGTAACCTACTCCCCACTTCTGACAAAACTTCCTTTTGTGCTAAATTTTTAAGTTTCTTGCTGATGTTTTTTTCAGAAGGAAGAAGCAAATCGGTCTGAATTACGTTGCTAGAAAATAAGTTGAAACTTTGGTTTGGATTCAAAAGTAAATTATTTCTGAGTCTAATTACCATCCCAGCCACTAGTATTCAGCCGTTTGCTAAATTCCATCTTCCAGTTTTTGGTGCTTTTCTGTTTACGTGTCCAACAAACATTCCAGGGGAATTTTAAAATTGCCTTGGAACCCTTGATGGTGGATTATAAGCAGCAGGTAATGGACAAGAAGTTTGCAGTTAGGGCAAAGAGCTTTGTTTTTTTTCTCTGCTGTCCTTCTTAGTCTGTGTAGTGAGAATAAAGGAAAACTAATGAGTGTAATTATGTATTAGTGACACCCTAAAAAAGCTGCTGCTCAGATTTAACTTTTACTCTTCATTATGATTACTTTTTGTCATAATGTATTGAAAGGAAAAAATGGGGGGTTGGAAAAAATTAGCAAGTCAAATTACAGAGGGTTAATAAGGATTGTTAATTGCCAGTGATTACTCCTGAGCACACTCACCTGTGTCTGTAGCAGCCAGGGCTGGCTGCTCTCCCGCGCCAGGCAGAGCTGCCAGCTCGGCACAGCGAGCAGAGCCAGAAGGGTGCTGCTGCCTCCCGAACAGGGTGAGTGCTCTGCTGGGTGAAGATCTTGCCTCACGGGTGTGTGGAGCAGTCACTCTGGACTGGAGTTTGTAGGTGGGTGTCGGAGAGATCTGGGCTGCTGATAGCACGTGGACCAGTTCAGCAGCATGCTGTCTGCGGTCCCGGGCTCTGCTGGAAGCTAGGTGAGTGGTTTGCATCACCAAAAATTCAACTGTGATTGAGAAGAAGATGCTGTCTAGTAAACACTGTAAGGTAAAATACAGGAGCGTGTTGTGGTTTCTAGTACTTCGCTGGAGCGGTTGGAAGGTGTAACAATATTGTGGGCTGAACAAACAGTTGAGTATCAAGAGCACCTGAATGTAATTTTCCAGAACTGTTGAGGTGACTTCGTTTAGGTCATTTGAAGTTGTGAGGGCTGAGAATGTTGGAAAATTAGGTCCTTCCTGCTCAGGCAGATCCTGACTATGTCGTCTTTGTTCAAAATACTCTTATACTAACTCATAAACATCAGACAGACCTGATAGCAGCACCTGAGCACGGTGAAAATGAAGCAGTTGTCCCTCTTCCTGTTTGAACAGATAAACCAAACATAGTTTAACGTGCTGTAGTCTCAAGTGAGCAGACTGATTTCCAGGTTTTTGTGGGGAAATCTAAGACTTGAGGTGGTGTCCAAAGGCATTTTCTCCAAATAATAATTATAGGTAGTCCTGAGCTGCATCTCTGCTGACAGTGCATCTCTCTTGGTTTAATAGCATCAAATCAGTTCAGCATGGCACAGCATGCTGGATATCCCCAGACCAACTGAGACTGGTGTGAACAGTGCTGTGCGTCGCGGTGCATCAATCAGAGGGTGGATTACTTCTGTAGAAGGCCTGGCCTTCTTGCAGGTCCTCGGGAGCCCAGTTACCGCTCACAAACAGGAGAAGCAGAGGCAGGAGCACTGTAAACACGCAGAAGTACAAGTGCATGGTTGGGGAGCAATGAAACCCTGTGAAATGGTAGATGGGAAAGGAGCTGGCAGGACACACCACCAGGGAAGCAAAATGGCAGAAATTCATCTAGTTTGCTCTGAGAATAAGCAGGATTATAAAATGTGGTGGGTAAGTGAAGAAATGGTATTGGGAGGATTGCAGGCTGCGTGGGTAGCTGTACTATTTACAGCGTTTCCTCGGAGGGGCATCATGGTAGAGCGGTTAGGTCACAGCTGCAGCCGTCAGAGGGGCCTTTATTTTTTAAATATAAAGTTTATAGAGCTGGTTAGCTGTGTGGCCTTAATTCATTGTTGTTAGCGTTGGTTGTTGTTTGTTTATCCTTGCAAGTCGGTTAATCTTTAGTCAGCTCTTTCTCCTTCTATAACATGGGATGATATTTGTCTGTCTTTACGGAATGTCTAAAAACCTGAGAAGTGTGATAAGTGTTGAAAATGGTTTTATTTCCTTTACTATAGAAAACATGTAAGTGCCAAGAAGTGAGGCTGCGTAGTACCATAGTACATCCTTCTGGAATTCCAGACGGCACGCTCCTTCACCAGAGCGTAAGCCACACGGGGTCGGGGCTCTCCTGCACTTCGGTACGTGCAACTGGAAGGGGCCATGAGCATCCAGCAGCAGTGCTGAGGGAGAATTGGCATTCAAAAGGAGGCAGATAGAGAAGATCTGGGGTCTCTCCCTGGCCAGCTGATTTACTCAAAACAAATACAACAGGAAAAAAAAAAAAAATCCCCCAAACCAGCACGGCCTGGGGTGCTCAGACCTCCCTGCGTGTTTTGGGGGTGACCCCTGATGGCTCAGCTGGGCTGGGGATGAGCGCCCGGCCTGGCACCCTGCA
>NW_010543733.1:0-6831 GCF_000687285.1 Phaethon lepturus
GGGCGGGGGGGGAGGGAGCTGCCCAGTGAGCGTTCCCGTTCGGTGCCCCTTCTCGGCAAGGCTTCGCGACTTCAGCTTGTTAAAACCCGCCTGTGCTGCGGTAGCCACTTCTCCGCTCGTGGGTTTTTACGTGAAATGCTTTTCTCGCAGCTGTGAGTCCCAGCTAGCACGCTAGCCATTGCATTGTGCCAAGGCTCCTCTTGCGCTTGAAGAACGCGACCTCAAATAGCCCTCTCTTGTCTGAGAGCATGAATGGTTTGGGTTACGAGTTCTTTGAAGTTACGGTTTACAGGATGTCAAAACCCTGAAAGGAGTTTTTAGTGCTCAAAGATAAGACTGGTAGAGATTTTTAAAATGCGTCAGTATCTCAGACTTAGCAGGTGTCTTGTAGCAGATACTAGATATAGGCATGCCAACAAAAAATGATAGTCCGGCCTTGTGACAGCTTTGTTGCTGCATCTGTACAAGCTGTCGCGATCTAGGAAGTGTGCCTGGCTGGTTACAGCTGCCAGGTGCCAAAGTGATCAACTCGGTGGAGATTCTTAGAAAGTGAATCTTCCAAAATAAGTTGAAACTTTAAGTTCCTGTTTTCTGAAAGTTTTTTTAATGTTAATGTTAACACGTTATATGAGTGTTGAGAACTTTATTATCAATAGCTTGATTTTTATGCCTTACAGGTGCTATTTCTCAAATAGCAGGTTTTCGTGTGATGCCTCATTCCCCCTTTTCACTTCAGTGACTAGTTGTAAGGGTTTGTGCTAGTCAGGGAACAGTTAATTAGCTTTAATTGCTGGGAGTGGTTTAGCTTCCCCAGAAGGGAGATGGAGGACAGGCCGTAACTACCGGGCTGTTGGCAGTAATTAAGACTAGTTAGCTGTTCTGTGGCTGAAGTCACGGTGCTGTAATCTTCCCCCATGAATTCACCTGCAAACCACTTAATAGTAAATTTACAGTTTTGAAAACTGCATTAGTAATAATCGTAATAGGTATATTTTTTCTAATCTTCTTCTCTAATTGCTTTATTATGTTAAATAATTTAGCAATAGTTGCAAGCTGAAGGAAAAAATTTCTGGAGTGATGCTAACTGAAACACTTTAGCTGAAAGTTTACGCTAATAAAAACTTAACCCCAGGTAGAATTCTGGCTTTAACTGGAATGTTGTCCTTGCTGAACAGAAGCTTAAATCTAACATAGACTTCAGGTTAAACAGCTCCTTGTAGACAAACATTAGGTGGTTGGCTAAGATTTTTTTTTTTTAAAACAAATTAGGAATGTGAACTTGAAATTCTGCTCGGCATTTAACAGCAATTTCAATGGAAAGACTATGGGAGAATAATGGCAATACGAAGAAAGATCTATTTAAACAAAAAAAAGAAAATAAGATCGTTAAGCTGCTGGTTGCTGTGGGTTTCTACATACATGTGTGTATGTCATGGCACTAAAAGTTAGTACATCATGAAGTCATCAAAGCCATGCTGCTACAAATAATCCCTTGGACAGCTGGCAAATGTTCAACTTTTTTTTTTTTTAAATACCATTATACAGATAATAGAATTTAATGGTTTCCTGATGTACTTTATAGTCCAAAATGTGATGCTTTTTTCTGTGTGGAGAGGCAATGTAAGCTATTCTAAATCTAACTCTCAATATTTTTAAAGATGTCTACAATAATCTGATTTCTCAACTATATTGATTTTGTTTTTTGTAAGTGGGAGCGTTTCTTGCATTTAGTGTTAAGTCCAGCGTTGTACTTTTTAGCTGAAGTTGTGTAAAGCTACTTTGTGCTTTTATTGCATCTAAATGATCATTGCATTGGTTTTCTCTGCCTGTTGTGTGCACAGAGAAGTGAACTTGTTTTATCTTTTACATTAAAATTTGACTAAATAGATGAAGATCTAATTATGCTTGATATGCATCCTCCCCAGATCTCAAAGCTTTTGAAAGAAGACTTACTGAATATATTGCATGTTTGCAACCAGCTACAGGACGTTGGAGAAGTAAGTTTGATGTTCCAAGGGATAAAGAGGATTCTCTCTGTCAAGCTTTTTAGATTTACCAGTGTATATCTTTGATTTATGCTTGCCCAAATAAAAATCTGTGCTTAAACTCTTTAAAATTCCTGTGGCATACATTCAAACACTCTGCAATGAGATAATACAAGATACCAAACAAATACTTTAGCCAGAGTTAAAAAAAAAAAAGAGGTCAAGACTGAATTGGCTCAAGGCTGAATTGTTCTGGAAATAGTTGGGACAGTAAATTGTTGTATTTGTGTTATGGTTTGTTTTTTGTTGTTGTTTTTGGTTTGTTTTTTTTTTTTGAAGGCTCAGACTTCCCAGGCAGTCACTATAGGTACTTGAACTAAATATGATTGGGTGAGATAGTCTCTATAAGATTGAAGGCGAAAAAGTTAAGCAGTGTGCCTTACGAGCAGAATATGTCCTCAGTTCTGTTCTAACAGGAAAGTTTGAAGGAAGGGGGGAAGGCAAAAAAATACCACAGATATGCTGCCAACTTTGGGATCAGTCCATGGTGGAAACAGACTACTTTTTTTGTCTTAAGATTCTGCTGAAGTTTCCATACTTAAAAAATAAATAAAATAGCATCTTTTCTGCTGAGAGGTTAATTTCAAGTGAAGGAACTGGAGGAATGACTACTTAAAAAGCAAAATCAACAGAAAAACCACCCCACCCGAAAGCACAACCAAACACCATGCCCACCCCACCCCTCAAAACCCCTTGTTTCAGAGTGATTGGGAGGCAAGCAGATATTTTTAAGTAGATCTGTGCAACTTGTGTGCACCTGCTGTAGGAATGCATTTGGCTTCCAGAATTGCTATTTACTGTCAGATTTAAGTAAAACAAACAAAAAGTACTGCAAACCTCTAAGTGTATTTAAATTAGGTTTGCATAACTAGTATTGTGTTCACTAGCTAACATTTTTTTCCCCTAACTGCTGCATTTGCTTGTTTTGTAATTCATGTAAAAGAGGGACTTCTTACTTTAATTATAATGGGGTATTTAACCCAATGTTAACCTTTCTTCCTGTTATCCTGGGAAAAAGTATTTATACACAGAAGCAGTGCTATGCTTTTGATAGATCTTTTCCAACTTTCTTTTGAAAATATAACTTGTTAGGGTTACTTTTTTATTTTGTTTTAAATTTTGTAATATCAGTAAGGAATATGCAACTCAGTAGTAAATGATAGCAGTCTTAGAAACCTGAGGGTAGTATTTCATGAATATCTGGGTTTTATTTTCAGGTTCTTACCTATGATCCTAAAGGCTGGTAACTCTGGGTTGTCTTTTTTTTTTTTGTGTATTGGTTTTTGTTCCTCCGCACCCCCTGCCATAGAAGACTTTATTTGCATCCAGAACTTCAGGCTCCAGAGAAAGCACTTTGAACAGCCAAATGTCCAGTGAAAGCTGCAAGGCTTTATGGGTGTGCAATAGAACAGGAGCTTTCTCTAGCTTTGTCTTTGTTCTGTTTTCTTTTTCGATCAACCCTGGTTCCCCAAGCCTTTGTTGTCTCTCGAAATCAGTCTAGTATCTTGTGTTACTCTGATATGTATCTGGCATTATTGATTTACACTGAATTTATTGTTCTTTCTAAGCCATTCTGGATGTGTAGGGGTGTTTGTTGATCTTCATGTGCTAAAGTTAACATGCCTTCTGACTCCTGTTTAAATCTTGTGTTTTTTTTCTCTCTATCAGCTTTCCTTGCTTGTAATTGTGTTGATTGGGGTGGGGAGCATAACACAACTTAGATGTACTGCTGAAACTGCTGGTGCTAATGCCTCAGGCTCTTCTTCTGTAGAAGAGCTACTGGGATAGAAGTTCTGCTCTGCGATTTAGTGGTGCTGCGTTTCTGCTGCCCAGGCTGCATAAGCTCAAATAACATACGGAACATTTGGTACAGCTCTTACTCCAGTCTTCCAACTCATATTTTTGCTAACTGTTATTTTTAGAAACTTTCATTTCTTCAGAGCATCAGGATCTTTTTACTTGACAGAATTTAGGTTTTGGTACCTGCTTGTCCTGTCCAGGAAACTTGTACGGAATCTTTGTGGTTTCATGTAATAGAAGTTTCTTTGCCTATTTTAATTTCTACCTTCCAAGTACAAGCTTTTGCTCCCTCAGAAGTATGAGAAGAAAGAAATGCTTAAAAGCTGCTGCTGAAAAACAAATGCTTTTTAATAGGAGTGAGGTATACTGTTTATCACTCTTTTTCTTTTCTTTATCAGTGATACTGATAGTGGTATCAGTCTGCACGGCAACTGGTGCTTGGAATTGGTTAATAGACCCGGAGACACAAAAGGTAAAAATCGTGCTAATCCCGAATGTTGTCTGTGTCATAGCTTGGTGTTGCAGCCAAGCAGTATAGTGTCTTGAAAACCAAAAGGCTAAAGGTGATTCTCCCATGAAACTGGGGGATCGTTTTTAGGTAAGCTCTCAAGCTGCCTGTTGTGGAGTATGTCCTGGGATAACACCTATCAAAATGCTACACCTTGAATGCTTATCTAAAGAATTGTTTGCAAGTACGTAGAAATGGTTAGGAGCAGTGGTTTGTGGGGTTGGTTTTGTGTGTTTTTTTTTTTTTTAAATTAAGTGAACTAGGCAGCAACTTTATGTTTTGAAAAGTGTATAGTGGGTCTAATCTGATTTCTTTCCCAGGTGTCATTTTTCACATCACTTTGGAATCACCCATTTTTTACAATTAGCTGTATTACCCTAATAGGCTTGTTCTTTGCTGGAATACATAAAAGAGTGGTGGCACCGTCAATGTATCCTTTGATCGTATTTGTCAGGTTAAAAGTGTTGTAGTTACTGCTGTTATTGAGGCCTATGCTAGTATTGCTTTTTCAGTTTTTATTTACTCTGTACAAGCGTTAGCTGCTTTCCTTGACACAATCCACACAGTATAGCAGCCCGATGTCGAACTGTTTTGGCAGAATATAATATGTCCTGTGATGATGTAAGTGTTAGTGGTTCGTTGCCTAAACCTTGTTTTTAAAAAAATGGGAATAATTCAGAAAGGGAGACAGGTTTTTTTTGTGAACAGCACTTGTATACACCTTGACAAATTCTGTCTATAGAACTGGAATGTAGAATGCTTAGTGTAGTTCTGTGTGTTGTTTTAAACTTAGTCTGTAAAATTGAAGTGCAATTGTTGGGCTTGATTTTCAGGGTCTAAACTTTTTTTTTTCTGTCTTGCAGACTGGAAAATTAATTTTGAAACCTAGGCCTCATGTTCAATAAGGGCTGTCTTCCTTCATTTTTTTCCACTGCCATGGAAACCAAAAATGACCTTTTTTTAAAGGTAGTATGACAGCAAAAAAACAAATGGGACTGGTTGTCACTGCCTGGGAGTGAAAGTCTTACACAGTTGACAGTGAAAGTGTGCAATATTACTTTCTTGAATATTTATCCAAATTCTTTGTTATCATATTATCAGTGCTTTTGCTACTTCTGATTACCTCTTTTTCAGTATTAGTGTCACTTTTTTACTTCAGCTAGAACTGAACATACAGGTGAAGTATGTTAATTGGCTATGAAGTTGAACTTGAAAATCAAACCTCATTTGTGTTACATGTCTTTGTAAGCAATTGTAAATAGCAGATTGATGCCAATGTTCAGGAAAAGAAGTAATATTTGCCGTATGGATTTTTTTTGTTCTCATGAACAGTGTTGAAAGGAACACTTACCATTCCCATGACGTTTTATTAGCACACTTACTCAATTACCACTGTCCTTGTCTCCTGGTTGCTCTTTTTGGAACTGGTTGAAAGGCTTGCAGAAAGACTGTCTGTGCTGGAGAAAACTGGTCTTATTGTTTAAGAACTGTGCAAATATACAAAGGATTGCATTTGTCAAGTTGTATATATAGTGCACCAGCCACTTTCATTGTGGTCATACATATCCCCTTGTTTGATCTGGTTCACAACACTGCTATTTTAAGATTTTAATATTTTAAAAATTGTCTTAAATATGCTTGTATCTTCATGATTGTAAGGTTGTACTGTATCTTAAGTCCACGTGACCCATTCTGAGTGGATTTTTATGCTGTGATAATCTGAATATGAAACTAGTATTGCAAATGTATAACTTCAGATTTGGTGAAGAAGATATAAAAAGTGCCACAATAAAATAACAAAATTTGTTATTCAGAGTGTTAAAAACAAGCTGTGGATGTTATATGCATGAAGTCTAACTTTTGAATAGCTAAAATTGTAAAGAGTTCTAAGAGTTTAAGTTTTTCAAGGTGCCTTTTTAATTGTTTCAAACTCTTTTAAGTGACTAAATCTGCAAAGCTGTTGCAACTTCAGTAACTCCTACTACAAGGTAGACAGGCTTTTAAAGTCAGCTTATTGATGTAACTTTGTCAGCTGAGACACTAAGAGTCGTCTCCAGTAATTTTTCAAGTAAGTCTTCTGCCCATCCATTATTTTTAACTGCTGTATATTTTGTAGGTAAATGTGTATAAAATAAATTCTTTGTATAAACAGATGTTATCTTCTTTTGTACTGTGCAAATACAGATCTCGAGTGAACACAGAAGAACTTCAGATGCTTATAGCTGAAGTCTGTAGCTTTCACACCGGACCAACATTTCCTATATTTGATGTGGTTCTTGTAATCTAAGATACTGGCACCAGAGCGAGAAAGTCCTTCCACTTTTCCACCCTGCAGCTCGCTCCTGCCTTCTGTAAGTGCCGTTGGAGGAAAGTGTTTCATTCAGCATTTACCCTGTTTGGGTTTCTGACCCGGCCATCCGGCCGGAGCAGGCGTCGCGTCCTGCGGCCGGCGTGAGGACGCGGCCGCTGCCCGCGGCT
>NW_010543734.1:0-367 GCF_000687285.1 Phaethon lepturus
TCATCCAGATCATCAATAAAGATATTAAACTTGCGTCAGTTGTCTCAGTTTGACTTGGCCCTGGATACGTATCCCAGAAAACCATCTCCTGTCGACAGGCCAGTCTTCCAGAGGACTTAGTGGCAGGCTGGTGCCACACTCCCTCCCTCCCCTTTCCGTGGGGCTGACTGCGTTCTGCTGCCCGGGTGAATACCTGGTGACGGGAACGATCAGCAATGCTTTGGCTCACAAGTTAGCGTTGCGAAAGTGCAAGTCTCCAGCAGGCAGCAAGCCAGCACAGAGCTGCCCTCCCCAGCTGGAAACGCTGCTCCGGGCCCTGCCCGAAGGCAGCGGGTGCCAAACGTCCCGAGCGAGCACCTGGCCTCCG
>NW_010543734.1:398-12344 GCF_000687285.1 Phaethon lepturus
GCTGGGGCTAGTCAAGAGCGTGAGGCTGCGGCGGTGAACTTCAGACCCAGAGGAGAGATGATGGAAACCGGAATCGAGATCTGTCCGGTGCACAGACCCAGATAGGCAAAATACCACCCTCGGGCAGGGCCGGTCTCAGGCGTGCGCACCCCGCCCGGGGCCGGGGGAGGAGGGCGGACCAGGAGAGCACCCCGGAAAGCCCAGCCGACTCAGCGCTTCGAAGTCAGGCAGAAGCTTTCTGAGCACAAGCAAGTTTGCAAAGCAAAAGCAAGCACCAGCGCAGCAGATCCGGCGCTCGGGCTGGAAACCTGGCTGCCCCTCGATTTGGCGTCACGGTCTTCTGCTGTACTGCAAAGTTATTTAGCTTAGCCCAAAACTTCAGGAATATCTGATGCTACCCACTATCAAAGATTCTGTCAGAAAAAAAAAAAAAGGAGGCAGCAGTTGGGTAAACCATGTTATGAGAAATAAAATCCACAGTGAGGCATAGACACCAGATATACAGACCAATGAGATATTTAGACACAAGTACAATTTGTAATCCCATTCATTTCACAAGAATTGCTCTCTATTTTAAATTATATATAATAAAAATAAATTATAGCATCTAGAAAGAGAACCTCAAGAAGTCATTAAAACATTTGATGCTGTTTATAACCAAGAAAAACGCACATACGTAGCAGGAAGAAGGCAGGTCAGCGACACGGGGTGCTAGAACTACCCAGGATTTAGGAGCAGGCTTGGTGCGGGGCAGAGGGGTGTTTCCCACAAAGCTCTGCATGCAGACTGTATACAGCAGCCATGCAGAGTTTCACATGACAAGCTCAACGCGAATCAAATTTCAGGTTCTCATTTTTTCTAAATTGCTCACTATGTTTTGCTCTAGCACATAAAATTTGGAGTGCTATCCAACACATACCAAGACTCCGGACATTTAAATCTAGAAGGAATAGGACCTGGGCTTTTTCATCTCAAATCGGTACCTCGTCCAGCTACTGGAACAGTCCTGATCCGAGTTAAAAAGCAGTTTGCACCAACTGTCATTACTGTCAAATTTATTATTATACTATTTGGTTGTATTGTATTTTAAAGGGCTACTTGGTAGGAGAGATGCAAAGCTCACAGTGGAAAGATTTGACTGACTTTAGGGATCTGGATCAGGCCCCTAGTGAGTGGAAGAGAATTAATATTAATTCTTAACTTTCCTATTTGAGCATGATGTGCCCCCAGGCTTGCTGCTTGTCTTCACAGAAGCACTGTCTCCTGTTTAGGCACGACAATATTTGTCAAGAGTAATGCTCATTAGTCTGCTGTGTGGTCAGGCTAGCAGTGTATAAACACTCTGAGAGATCAGGTAGGGACTAAAGGTCTGCTCCTTGTGGTCAATTATAGCCATCAACATTAATGATGCCACCATGGAGAGCTATGCAGGGAGAAGAGAGAGGAGTGCTTTTCCAAGGTTAGTCTTGACAACGTACCTTGGCTACAAGGAGCTGGCAATGAAAAATGTACTGTGCACCTCCAGCCTTCGTCTCGCCCACCCAGTGATTTATTTCAAGAATAGTCTAGTGGCTTTTTTTTCCTCTCTCCCTTTTTTTTTTAAATACCTGAATAAAAGACAAGCTTTCTAACCTGAAGTGCATTCTCTTGTATTCTTCAGAATTCATATTGTTGATGATACTTAAACCTGATGTTTAATCAAAGAGAGAAAAAGCAGCACAAGGGCTGATGAAAGTTTCACATTTCTGCCTTCGTTTTTGACTCTCTACATTTTCTCCCAAGCCTTGGGATTTCCCAGCAAAACTGAGATTTTGACTCAATTTTCTTGGACAGAGTTCTTGTTCCACTTAAGTTAACTGTGAAAAACAATAAGGTTTGTTTTCCTCCTTGAAAAATTTCAGGGGGTTTGTTTGGGTTGTTTGTTCTTTTTTTAATTATTATTAAAAGGATGCTATAGGTTTGCAGATCTCTCAAAAAGAGAAGGATAAAAAATTCACTTGAATTCTTACAAAAGCAGTGTCCTGGTTTCAGCCAGGATAGAGTTGATTTTCTTCACAGAAGCTAGCGTTAGGATATGTTTTGAATTTGGGATGAGAAAATGTTGATAACGCGCTGATGTTTTGAGTTGTTGCTAAGTAGTCAAGGACAGTCCAGCTTCTCGTGCTGGCCTGCCAGCAAGAAGGCTGGCGTTGCACGGGGAGCTGGGAGGGGACACAGCCAGGACAGCTGGCCTAGGCTGGCCAAAGAGATATTCCATACCATATGACATCATGCTTTGTATGACGTCACGGTATGACGGTAAAGCTGGGATGAAGAAGAAGGAAGGGGTGGAGGGACGTTTGGAGTGATGGCATCTATCTTCCCAAGAAACCGTTATGCACGATGGAGTCCTGCTTCCCTGGAGATGGCTGAACACCTGCCTGGCCATGGGGAGTTGTGAATGAATTCCTTGTTTTGCTTTGCTTGTGTGTGTGGCTTTTGTTTTACCTGTTAAACTGTCTTTATCTCAAACCATGAGTTTCCTCACTTTTACTCTTCCGGTTCTCTCCCCCGTCCCACCGCGGGGAGTGAGTGAGTGGCTGCATGGGGCTTAGTTGCCAGCTGGGGCTAAACCATGACAAGCAGAAAGACTTGGCAATAGTTAAAAACATTCACCAAAGAAAAAAAAAATCACTATCGTAAAACTAATGATATGGATAATCATCCTCAACTGGCAACATCCCACTTACTACCAAAGGAGAAGGACCACTCGTCAGCCCTCTGCTGCCAACCCATTGCACGGCAGAGCTTCAGCAAAAGCATCATCAATGAAAGCAGAAATAGCATGAGCTTTTGAAATCCTTATATAGTTTCCCAAGCCTGCTGGAGCACTATAAATACAATCAAGCATGAGACAGCAATAGCATGTCCTGAAACCCCAGTGAAATTTGGCATATGCATAATTGACTCGATGAAACCTATCCATAGAGAACTAGGTAAGCACGGATACTCCCAGTTAAAAAAATAAAGCTGAAAATGCGTGGTCCAGCCCTTCCTTAAGCAGGACTTAAAAGCATGGATTTAAGTTTAGAACAGGTTTTATGCTTTGCTGAAGGAGGAGCACTTTGATCAGAAGCATCATTTGTTTAACCTATGACCACTGATTTCAGTTTAATTGGCATCCACCATCTTCGCCAATGCAGTGTAATAAAGCGCTAATATGGGGGTCCTGGCCATACTCCATTCATTTACTTGCACTTGTCAACCCAAACAGAACCTTGAATGCAAGGTTATTTATGTACTTGTCCACAGAGCAGACTGCACAGCAAACAGTAGCATTCAATATTTGATGCATTCTCTGAAAAAGAAAACCACATTTTCTGTAAGTGAGGTGTAGCTCAGTCAGTAATTCAGACTCTCAGCATCCATGACATCCTGCAGTTCATTTATGCCTGCTTTGTAGAACTGACGTTTGCTTGGTGGTCTAAAGCCTTTTATTTTTCTCTTTTCCTTTCCAGCATGTGCTCTTGTACTTACCAGGGCACTTACAGTATTATTTAGGTTGCTGCCTGCGATATTTTCAAGCTACTAGAAGACAGTTTCTTAGACATTTTCATAATGTTTTGAAATGCTGATGAGGATTTAGCATTAAAATTAATGGCAGCCAGCCGTGGTCTTTCAGATGTGAAAGACTGTGCGTATTTTCGGGGAAAAAAAGGGGGGGGGGGGCGGGCAGGGGGGAGAAGAATGGAGATATAAATAGCCAGTCTTGCTTTTCTCCAGGCAGGATCCTTTTAATCATGTAAAATAGATTTTAAAGATTAAAGACTCTAGGCTCTGTTCTGCCTTTGCTCATGTCTCGTATCACCAATTTTTTGTATGTAATTTGAATGAAAAAGGACACACATGGTGTTTTTATTTGCATTACCCCAAACTGGAATTTCCCCTTGAAGAACATAGCCCCTACCTCCTCTGCAGTGAGGAGAAAACCACCACACCTGGGTGGAACAACACAAAACAGGAGAAAAAACAATTCCAAATCATTACCCTACTTCTTGAACCCGGAACCTAGTTTTTCTGAGATTCAATTTAGAGCTATGTCTTATAAGCTGAAAAGGAGACAGAAGAATTACTGGTCCAGCAGCTCTATCTGTATATGTATGAGCTGCAGTCCCAGATTTCATCCAGACATCATCATACTGCACATGGGAAAACCTGCACTCATTGAGACAGGAACATCAGCACTGGGAAAACTAGCCGCACCGGGGGGCAAGATCTCTCTCTGTCCTGGTCAGAAAGTTCAGTGATAACAAGGGTCTTCTGCAAGAACTGCCAAAGGTGGAGGGAAGAGAGAAAAGGCCCAGCTCTGCAGAGAAAAGATCAAAGTTCTCCTGGCCTGACAAAAAGCCAGAGGAGATGCTGGGAGGACAGAGCAGGCCAAAGAACTAAAGGTCTGTGCCCGAATAGACTGCCCAAGACCATTGCAGAGCTGGAACGAAGAGGCTTCCTTCTTCTGGCATTGGCATGATAAATCCTGTTTTGCCACATCACCCCCTCCCACCAAGGCACACAATACAACAGGAACTGCATCTCAGCACAGGTCAGTCTTCGTTCTCTAATGATTCTTTCTAATGCAAGTTGCAATCAATTCCTCTTACACATTGACTAAAGTGTCCCTTCTCTACCTTACAATCCTCAAACTTGCAGCTAGAGTCCCACCTGGTTTCCAGTCGTGACTCTCTCCTGGAGCGGGAAGTCCCTCATCTCCACCATGATTCTGAGGCCAACAAAAATCAGTGCTGGACTGTATTGATTTTATTATTTGTACTTAGTTGTACTTCTCAAATGAAGTACAGGACATCTGGATAATTCTCCTTGAATACATTTATAAATACCCAGAGCATCCTAACTTTGTTCCATATGCTAAAATATCAACGGCCTCATCAGCCAAGAGCATGGAGCCTTCCCTAAAGGACAACCAAAAGTCATCACAGCTGTGAACAAGTATCCTTTCCACTAGATATTCTTTCATATTCATAAGCCGAAGAATAGAAAGGAAACAAAGGACACTGTTCATCAGATACAAACCAACAAATCTTTCTAATGACATTTGGAATTCACCTTGAAATCCTGGCCAAACCTGAAAGTTTTCTGGTGGGCTTCATCTCCATGCGTTTGATGAGTGGAGTCCTGTATCCCACACGATTACTCTGCCATGCACGTGGCTTATGGAAAGAGAGAGATATGTAAGAGCAGAAAAGCAGCATTTGTGTAAGACGCTGTCGTCATTCTAAGTGCCTTCTTGTTGGGACAGTATGGTTAGAGTGAGAATAAATGCATGCAATGCTATTACAAGAAAATAAAACATGTCTGTAATTGCAATGAAAGACTCTGTCTTGACAGCCCTGGAGATGAAAGTTCACAAAGCACATAGAGTGTGGGAAGTGTCAGCGTAAACCTCCCACACGTGCCTCCACCAGCGTAACCGGGGGATAAGGGCAGTGTGTTCCCAGTCTCTCTGCCTGCTTCTGCCTCTCTGCCGAAAACGGCCACCAGTGTTTTCAATTAATTCCAGGTGGTTTTGTACCGCAGGCACCGATCCACTTGGAGCTGAACCAAAACCGCTCCCCTGCTGCACAGATAGCACACATACTCCGCTCCCTCCCAGCCTGCAGATCTGTTTCAAGGTCCTGACCCTAGTTTTTAAAGCCCTTAATAGGCGAGGGCCTAATGAACCTTGGAGACTGCTTCTTATTCCGCAATCCAAAGCAACAGCTGTGATTGCTCTGAGTGAGCTGGGCTGAGCGAGCTCAGGGTGAAACCCTCTTCGCTTTCCGCAGCCAAGCCTCCTGCCACCAAAGTCTCAGCCCTGTCTTTTAACGAGAGTAACATCCTCAGACCCTCATCTGCAGTCCTGCTGCAACCTTCTTCACTATTGCTGCTGCAGCATTCATTAAAAAGTAGCACAAGATAAAGAAAAGCTGCGTTTTAGAAAAAGAAAGGTATTTCTTCAGGTCTTTGTAGAAAACGGTCATGGTGAGACCATGTCCCCAAGAGCAAAGGGAGAGGGACATGTTTCCTTAAGTTATAGAAAAGTAGGGTTGGGAAAGAACTCGAGAGATCAATAACTCATCCCTGCTGGGCTATAGCAAGGGGAGCTCAGGTACCGGAGCCCTAACGGAGCAGCTCTGCAGTTAGTAGGACCGGTCCACTTCATGTCCGGAGCAGCACAGCCAGCATCCTCCCAACGTGATCCTTCCTAGCAAGTTTTGGGTGAGGCCGTGGCAGATGAAAGCAAAAGCACTGTTTGTGGGGAATCCTTATGCTCGGTTAGGACCAACATGCAGCTGAAAGAAGAAATTCCCCATTACTGATGTATTAATGCTCCCTCGTTTGCTTATCAGCCTCTCCTCACTCTTCCACATGCAGCCTGTGCTTTTTCTGCTATACAACTATGAATAGAAATGCAGAATTAGCCTGCACCTCAACGCTGGTTTGAAAGCTTGTCTCTATCTCTCCATCCTCCTTGCCACATGCTATTTCATCCTTTAATATCAACTTTAAAATAGATTAGAGGCTGATGAGCTGAAACAAATCCAGCTCATTACTCCTACAGCACTAGCACCTCTCTCCCTGTAGCCTTCCCTCTCCTTCATATCTGTCCTCCCTTTGCCTGTCCTCACCACCCGCACTGTCCCTTCAGCCTCAGTGTGAAGCACGTGCTCAGCCAGTGTGCTGAGCCTTGGCAGGGTGCTTCGAGCAGGCACCTACACCTTCCAGGAACCCACCACGCACAGCACATGCCGAAGCCCTTGTCTTGCCAAGCGACTCATCCTGCTGTTCCTAACCTTTGAACTTCAGCTGGTCACATTGGGTCCTCTTAGACAGCATGTTCATCTGGTTTCATATCCTGCTCTGTTTTGTAAGTGCAGGTTCCTTCAAAAGAATAAGCAGTAATTACTGCAGCCACACCTATACTGGAAATGCCTGTGCAATGATCTGTAGTTCATGCTCACAAAGAAAACAAAAGCTGTAAAGAAATAAGCATCCATTCACTTTGAACTGTGGTATCTGGTCCTTTTCTGCAGCAGGGACCTGATTCTTTGAAGCACTGAGCTGCCATAGCCCCTAAGGGACTTCAGTTTCTTCTCACACATGCAAATATAAATCAGAAGTCACTCTATTGAAGCCAAGTGAATTACGCAGGTGTAACCTCAATGTGACAGAGAGGACTCATGGATGTCAACAGACACTGGAACAGGTGCCCTTTCATTTTTCACATGGTGATTTTTCATTTTCAGCCACTTGGTTTTGCACAGCTACAAGAACACATATACAGCTGTGATGGAATAGGACAGGATGGCTGATATTTAGGAGAAATCACATGCTTAGATCAATGCACACTGCAGGTATTCAGCTGGAACCAAATGTGTTGGAAGCAATATAAACCCCAGGGAGGCTTGTTCACTAATCAATAAACACAAGGAATGTGTGTCACTGGGTTATTGCTGCAGTGTTAATTGTAGCTGTACAGGGGTGTTGCATTGCTAAAGAAACAGCCGTCTTCAAGAACTATGACTTTCACAAAACAGACACAATATGAAAAATATATTTCTATTCATTTCTCTGATATGTTTGCAACTTTAGGAAAACATACCATCTCATTAGAAGCTCTCAGTGCTGCCTCATGAAGGAGAAAGGGAAGTTCGTAGTGCTTCCAATCCCCTGGTTTACCACAAGTGACATTTAAGCAGTCACCTGGGGAAGAATCCCAATGGGAGCACTGACAAAGCTTACCATTTGAAAAAGGTCAGACCTTCTATTTTTGCTTTGAATAGATGGTGCTGACCTTAAAAACCTCCCAGTCTTTGTCCCCCTCCTCATAAGCGTATGATGGAGCAGCCAGCTAGGGCCATTCTACCCAGGAGGAGATGCAGGGCATCGTTGCTCTGCAGACTTTTCTTATCCCTTGTTTCCCTCTTGACAAATTACAGATAAATCAACCCATCCGTGAGCAGGTGCTCAGGAGTATCAGCAGGAGCACCAGGCAGGGCGCAGGCTGCAGCGGGGGAGAGCGCTGCCTCTCGCCAAGGTGACTGTCTTGAATACAGATGGCAAAAACGCAATAGCATTCAAAAGCCATGTGAACAGGGCATTCTGTGTAAGTGTGAAAGCAAAAGGGGAATTCGCAAAGACTAACTTTAACCAAGGCAATTCAGAGCAGGAATTGCCATTTAGCAGCTCTGATTCAGCCTCTGGAAGAGCCTATTAGATACAGACACTACAAAAACCAGTTTTATTCAGCTGAAGTTAGCTTTGTGAGGCCCCCCTCTTGTTTCATGGACTGAAGACCCCTCCTCACTTATCATTTATGTAGAGAAACAAAGGACAAGCAGATGGAGAAATAATATTTCCACCCTGCAGATGGAAACTAAACCTCTGGCATGACCTTGAGCAGAAGGTCAGGCAAGGACCTCACAGCAGAAGTCAAACTTAGATTCACGGGGTTGTAGCTCAGGGCCTTAACCATAACTTCACCCTTCTTCCTGATGTGATCCTTACAGCCTGAACCTGTAAGTATTCAGTGCTACGCACGCTAACTCCATAACTTTACTGAGGACTGTCATCCTAGCACCAGGCTGTCGAAGTAAAACTACCTCCACGCCAGGTAGCTGGATGCAAAGGTACCCCCCCCCATCAGTACGACTGTCAGAGGCTGATCCTCCACACAGCTTCAGAAGAGTAGACTTCCGACTGAGTCATCCCGTGGGATGAAACAGGACAGCCCACAGCGGTAATCCCAAATGCTGCAGTATGCTAGAAAATCAGTCCCTAACTGCTGCAGTCACGAAAATACAATAAACATGCCCTATGATTCCATTTTTAGTTGCTTTTCAATGCAGCACTGCAGTGTGTCAGTCTTTCTTGTCCCAGCTGGAACAGATGAATTGCTGATGCTTTTTAGGACCATTGGCAGATGAGCACAATAGAAACATCGCTCAGATATTGATGACTAATGCATACAGAACGTTTCCAAAAAACTGTGTTGCCATCCCAGCTAAACAAAGTGTACTAAATTAACATTCACATGGAAGAAGAAGAGCTCATTTACATGTATTCAGCATTTAAATGAACCCATGGCACTACTGCAAAACTCAGCTGAAACCAAAAACTGGCCATGGTTCTCTTGAAAGTTTCATAGACCTCCATAACCCTAACTCAGGTTTCAGGTTGGCAGCAAAGCCTGGAATATCTCACAGCGTTTGGGATTTCATCATAGAAATTTCTAGCAGCTACCAGGAGATCTTCTCTTGGGTCACAGACCTACAGGCCTCTAGATATCGTCCTCACTTCAAATTATCATTGCCTTGCTATAAAAGTAACATTACTTGTAAGGCACAGTGCATCACATTTCAAAGCTCACAGAAGTCTTTTACCAGCTCAAATGGATTAGATCAGCTTCTTCATGGGAAACCTCCTAGACAGTTTTCCCTTTGGGACTGGAAGTAATCTGCTTGAGTACAGCACAAGCCAGGGCTAACCTGCAGAGGTAGAAAGTCCTCGCAAAGGTTGAAAATGCCCCCGCCGAAAGAACTGACAGCACAGAAGAAAAGAACCTAATTTAGATTGGAAAAAAACCCACGACAACCACCAACACATCCAGCAGCGAGACGACGGAGCTAGCAGACTAACAAAGCCAAAGGAAGAGCCCTCTGTCTGGAGCAGGACTCGGTAGACGACTCACGAAGGAGTTCTGTTGCTGTCATCTCTGACTAAACCTCATACTGAGGTGCAGGTACAAAACGACCCGAGTCGGTGGGGTTTGGGCAGTCGGAGGCAGCCAGCACTCCCAACTCCGGCTCCCAGCTCGCACAGGCATTGAGCACTCCTACACAAGTGATCCATCCACTTGTAACATTACAAGCAAAAACCGAAATTCTTTCCTGCCTTGTGCGCTCTTAAACTTCCTATTACGACAATAACAAAACTTATAAATGCAAAAGCAGAACACAGACCACTTCAAGCCTGAGATACAGCGCTGCTTGCTTTGGAGCTAAGTGTCTAAATATCTGCTACTTCTTAGACACTTTGTGAGGGCTGATGTTTCAATGCACTTAGAAATTGTCTTGAGTACTTTTTTCTAAACCTTTATTCAGGTTATAGTCTCTTCCTTGGGTACAAATAGACAAACAGATCTCAGTATCTCTGGCTGTCTATTTAATGGTATTAAACATCACCACCCTTAGAGCACCTTTTTGTAAGGATTTCAATCATCTTTGCTCAGGTAAAACTTTTACGGACTCGCATTGTGCTTTTTGCAATGCCATCAAACAATGAAGAACCCCAGATACGGACTCGCACTTCATGGATAAATACCTATCATTCTTCTTCAAACAGGAATATCACCTCTGTGCTCCTGGTTATCGCAACTGCCGAAATCCAAACGGGGTGGATATATTTTAACACAGGCTGTTTGAAAGCTCCCTTCCAACAGACTGAACCCATATTCATGAAGTTTTGAGTGAGGGGGGAGCGAGGAGAACAGGAAATGTTCTTGGAAGTAGCAGAATAGCAGAGTGTTTTTATACATCTCATGGATTTCTGTTTCATTAGATTAGGGAGCAGTGCCTTTAATGTAACTAACATCTGGCAACCACAGGGAAACCACAATGAGTAAATCTGTCCTGCAGGAGGAAGCTAAAATGCAGCAGGGTTTGCTTCAGCTGCTAGGAAAGAACAAAAAAACCTTTTTAGTTCTGGTTGCAACTGGGGGTGGAGGGGAGGAGAACTGAGAATACACTAATAGTGACAGCCGAGAACAGAAATCTCTCAGCCTCTGTGGGTGAGGGAACCAAACGGGTCCCAGCGTCCTGCCGGCGCTGCTGCTCACGCTCCGATTTGTTCTCCTTGAAAAAAAAAGCGCAAAGCAACAGATCTGAAAGGGAAAGGCTTGAGGTGGTCTTAAACAAGATAAACATGTTTAATAACAGCAGTTAATCATAATGCGTTCAGAGATGCAGACACTTATGTGCAAGAACCACGCAAGCCGGAGGGATTGCAGTAAGGCTGTGTGGCTCAAAGTGCCCTGGTGCTGGGGGGTCACAGGCGGTTTCACTGCTCCCCTTCAGCGTTCCCATCGGCACTGCAGCTCCCTTGCTTTGTTCCCCAGGCAGCCCAGCGTTCAACTGATATCCAAAGTAAATCATGATCATTTGGTCGGTTGGGGGAATAGAAGCTAGATGGAAAAATCACAGTCTAATAAAACAATCAAAAAAGTACCAGCACGTTACAGGCTATTTCAAAATAAATTAGGGTATCTGTAAAATCTCTACACAACAGTTTGTATTTTAAATCAAAAGACCGTCTGTCATTGACTTTCCCCTGAGTAATCTAAGTGACGGGGCTCTCTGAGGTGCAATAATAGGATGTAAGGGAAGAAGTGGGTATTATTTCACCCGTGCTGTGATAATCTGAATGCATCACTGCCCAGCATCATAAACAGTGACGTGAGAAGTACGAACAGCACTTTCAAAATCCCCATGCACTGGGGCATCGTAGGAGGGGGCGTAGGACCAGGTCTCCAGTGAGAGGGAATGTAAGCATTTAAAGCAGAAACAACATAATAATATTGTTTAAAATCTATAGAAGAGGAAAACTACGCAAGCTTGCTTTTCACCTCTCCAAGAAGGGAAAAAAGCGAGGCAGGAGTAACGTTAAGAAATAACATTGCAAGCAGAGAGTGCAGCTCTTAATAATCAGCAGTATTTTAAAGATCTTCTTGAAGTTTTGCACGATAATTAAGGAAAGAAATCAAGGCTTAGCAGTTACGGCCTGTCTGGAGCAGGGAGGGAGTCGATACTATAGGATCTCTTCCACGGAGTAACGCACACTGCAGAAGTACCAGGAAAAGCAAAAAGGAAAAAAGCCGCTCCGGACAACAACAGCCACCCCTTCACTCACACCCCG
>NW_010543735.1:0-15318 GCF_000687285.1 Phaethon lepturus
GCCGCCGGGGCTGTGCCGTTCCCCGGGGAGGAGCAGCCCGGCACAGCACAGCGGCGCGGGTCGCTTGGCACCCGCCGTCGTGACAGGGAGCGGTTCTTAAGTACCTTCTGGCAAAAATCAGTGCCTGGCCAAATAGTTCATCCTGTTAACGCTGATGCTCATTAACGCTGTTAACTTAGCGGGCTGCTAAACGAGCTAATGTCCGCTTTTAGGAAGGAATAGCGCTGCCCGTAAACCTGTGTTCTTTAAATTTTGCACGCGGTAGTAGTTTTATGTTTTAAAATGGTGATTATCTTCTGGTCAGTGGAGCTGAGAGGAAAGGGTAAATAGCTTCGTCAGGACAGGCTGGTTCAAGATAAAGCACGTAATGAGAATTAATGCTACAGATACCCAGTTTGGTGAACTTGATAAAGCCTGCAGTGCTCCGGTGCGAGGTACTGTGTAGGCATAAAACGGGGAAAATGCTGTTTTCATAGTCCTGGCAACCAACAGCTGAAAGCGAGTACAGAAATGGAAAAGAAGCCTGGCTTTCCTCATTCTTCAGTACTTTCAGGTTTTGTGATTCTCCCCAGTGCAAACAGCTAAATTAATTTAAAAACATTATTTCTGCAGCCTTCTTAATGTACGTTAATATTTTTTAAAAAAAGTCTTGATATGTACCCAAACACCACACACGTTCCCTTAATTTATCAAACTCTTGAAAAAACAAAGAGAAAAATGAATCCTAAATGAACTCACTCAGAGATAATCAAATCTGACTTGTTTACATGTTTGGTGCTGGTATTTCTGTATTCAGCCACTACATTTTTTTAAATCTTGGCGGAGTCACTTTACGCCATTTTTGTGTTTCTCTTTAATGAGCAAGGCAGATATTTAAAGTTGGCTGGGCACGGCGCGCCTTGGCTGTCCCCGCTCTGAAAGGCAGCACCTCGCGTTTGTGTGCAAAGGGATGCCAGACGACATGGTAGGGATTCACGTGGATTTTTTGTGTAGGAGTGATTTCTCCCACTGACCTTCTTTGGGGAGAGGATGCTTTCGGATGTTTCCAGGTGTTAAATGGACAACGGCAGGCAATTTGAATGCAAGGGGAGAAATGCAAATAGTGACCTGCCCTCTCTTTTAGATAATACACCTCTGGGCTTTCCGCAGAGCAGTCATTCTTAGGCTGTGATTCATGGACCACTAATGGGATGGGGAGACTTTTTGAAATGGTAATACAAGCCTAGACAGCCTGGGAAGACATTTAAGGTAGTTCCCAGATGGTACAAATGAAAGGAAAACCCAGAAGAACGGTTTCCACAAGGGACCCTGGCTTTTCAAACCTCCTCCTCAAGTTTATTGATTTTCAGGATGCACCTCCAATTGATCCCATTTATAGAGTATTTTTATACGGATTGTGAGAGTTCTGAAAACTTGAGTTTGAGTTTAGAGGCTGGATTGCTTGAATTCCGGTGTGGTGGTGGTTTTTGATTTTTTTTTTATTTTTTATTTTAGTCTTTTTTTTTTTTTTTTCCTTTCATTGCCTTTTCTCTGATTTGAAGTGAATAAATTCCTAGGAATTTCATGTAATTACATCTGCAATTGCATCTATAAAATGGGATGATCCAAGCAGCTTAGCAAATATTTTATTTGGCAAACAAAGTTGCAAAGAAGAGATGTGGTTTCCTTAGCATATCATTTAAAAATAGACTATCCGAATTAAATTATCAGATGATTTTAACACTTAAAATCCACAGCACTTCAGTCAGCCTCTCTTTGTTTTGTTTTTCTGATCATAGTCATGATTGTTACAAATATGTTACTGTTTAAAATTTTAACATACTTGAAGCCTAGAATGTGTTTAGCCCCCACCTTCCCCAATTCAGAATTTGCAGGTAAACTGTTACGGATTGAGCTTTATACTAATTTCTCAGGATGGAAAGTGTGCATCTCTGTAAGTGACTATTTGTATGACAGCACATGTTAAATTATGAAAATGGGAGCCAATTACTAAGATTCTCTTAAGTAATAGGATTATTATTATTTTCTATTATTTGTACATAGTCATCACTAGGTGGAGGCATACTTTACATATTCTATTGAACATGCCATCTGTTATGGACTGAGAGGAATTGCATTGATACTGCACAGTTAAGTGAATGATATGCTTTTTAACCTGAACTGTTGAGGTAACCTATTACCACCAAGCGCCCAGTTCTCAGACTGACTTGTTCTCCGACTGCTATGACGGCTCAAAAACAATGAAAATTGAATATTTTTAATCATGGGCTGTACAGAGATGTCTTGAATTAATCCGTAAATATTATTCACGTGTGGTAAAGTTAAAAGGAGACGCAAAGCAGGTGTCGTGGAGCAAGAGATTGAAATAACAAATATCTACCCATTTCAGTACCCCATCCTGCAGTACTTAAACCAATGCAGGATGGATTGACTGGAGTTCTACTTCTCTTTTTAGTTACGGTAGCAAACTCCATTCAGAGCCCACCCGTGTTTTCTCATGGTACAGGGCTACCTGCTATAGACGATGCAGGTTCAATTCTGACCGAGCGTAACAAGACCTACCTCCGTCAATGCTAATACACTGACTTCACCCAAACTCGCCTGATTTACACCAGGGACAGATGTTATGCAGCTGTGTTTATGAGCTGATAGGGCGGTCTGTGTAAGTTGGTCCTCAGCTAGCACAGCCCAAGCCGCATGTCTGAGAGGCCACAAATGTGAACTGTTGGGTGTGAATGTGTGAGTCAGAGACAAGAATTCTTCCTCCATAATTGGAATACTGAATTATGGCTCTGCACAGCTTATAACATACACTGGCTTTTAGTGTAGGAGAAAGAAGGGTCATGGTGCACAGATTATAAAGAAAAAATAAAATTTATTCAGAAAATGATCCCTATTTTTTTGAGTAAGACACAAATTCTCTTGTAAACATGCTGAGAAAAGTGGGGAAAATCAATTTTTACATCTCTGGCATTTTAATATATTTTAGAGAATGGAGTCAGGATTGTTGAGAGAGGTATCCTGAGCTTTGTAGCTTCTTAGCCCCAAACTGGCATAGTGGACGTTGCTGTGGCCTCAAGCTTTGTCACCTTCCTTGGGCTGCTCTGGCCCTGCCGAGGCTGGACTCTGCCATCCCTCCGGGCATGCCTCTCCCACCCCTTCCATAGACAGGCATGTAAAAACGCTAACGGAGCTGAAATATGCTCCCCTCATTTTTGTTTGTTGTTTTTTTTTTTTTCCCCTGCATATTTTTTTTGAAATGATTTGGTTTTGGAATCACACTTCTAATAATTATATTCACAATCTAAAATTAAATAAACGTTTTGTTTAGAGCTCATAAAATTGCCAACCAGTGCTCAAGAAAGGATGTCCAGCAATTTATCAGCCTGTAGAAAATAATTATAGCAATATTTTGAAATGCATTGGTTATAGTTTTGTTTTGATTTATAGAATGTAAGTAATCAATTTTGATTCTTCTGTTCCAAATGGCTTTTTGGAACTAAGACTTTTGAATAAGAGTCCCTCAAACCAAGCTGTTACTCCTGAGAAATTCTGTAGTGGTGTGTTACTGGCATTTGAAAAATGCACACCTTCTGAGAAAAAACAGGAAAATTCTGTCAGACAGACTGATGGGAATTCCCAAGTTTGGAAATGCAAGTTCTGTTGGAAAACAATGGCAGCTCGATTCAGCTAAGGCTGCAGCTGGAGTGAAAAGGAACATGTTTTCACCATTGCATACTTTTTTTTTTTTATTGTCATTCTGGAAACAAATATTCTACATGATCAGTTAAAAAGTGCAAAGTAAGGAATAAGAGAGAGTAATGTGTGTTGGAACATAACATAGACTTTACTTGTGTAGAAAAGTGTGAAGAAATATGGTAAAATTGAATGTAAACAAAGGAATGGGGAAAATAAATGTGGGAGTGAAGAACTGTGTACAGGGAGTAGGAAGAATGCAATCCAATAGCAGAAGATCAAAGGAAGGGAAGCCAATTTTTTCAAAAATTCAGTAATAACTTAGATGTAGCAAGGTAAAGGATCTGAACAAAGGGTCAGAATATCACAAATGGGAAAGGAGAAAACATTACATATAGGAAGGAGTGTACAATTTTTTTTTTTTAAGGATCAATTATTATCTCCATCTCCTGATATTTCGGGACTCTCTTATAATTACTAGCATTATTTTCACTCCCTCTCCTGCACACACGTTCTGTCTCGCTCCCCCTTCCAGGCAACACTTCTCCACTTGCGCAGATTTGAGGGGGTAGGAGGATCTCAGGGGTTCTTTGCAAGATGCTCGTTTCCCACCGCAGAGTGTGGCATTGCCAGGACTCTTCAGGGGACTCTCTGCCAGCTATCCTGAAAAGCTTGCTGAGGAGTGGGAGAAGATTTGCATACTGCCCAAGCAGGGCCAGATTTGAACTCCCATCTCTGTTGAATAGTGCATTACTGAGTAAATAATGACACCAAAATCGTTGCCGTTTCTGTAGAGTAGGTGCTGTGCTATGTCAAGCTATTAGGGTCTGTCCCTTATTTCTTTCCTCCCCCTCCTCCTAAGATGCTCCTTTTTTTATTCAAATGGAGATTTCTTTTCACCTGCATTTTTTCCTCTCTAATTTTACCTTTCTCTGGTTTTGTTTTCTTTTCCTTTACCATCTATTTTACATTTTTGTATTTTAATAACGTATTTTAAGTCATTTTTCTCCTGTTCTCAATGTGATGACAGTATATCCTGATGGAAAGATAATAATGCCCAAGGAGGTTTTCTTTTATGAATTCTGCTGGTGTTACTTTCACATGCACAAATATATCATCTTGATTTCTAGCTCTGGGTCATTTCATTGCTCTTGTATGTCTTGCTACGAGATGTTTCCTGTAATTAAAAGATTAGGTTAAATAGATTATTTGTGCTGCCCTGTCTACATAAATGTTCTGTTTCTCTGCCTCTAGATACTGGCTTTTGTGTTTTAAGGCAATGTTGTGGTACATGAAGTTGCATCATGTCTCCTTTGTCTTTAAGCTGCTGACTTATTGCTAACAGAAGCAATCAAACAAGACATTTACTGCCATAGCTTCGTAGAGTCAGTGAATTAACAGGTGCCAATAAGTTCTAAAGAAGTGTTTGAATCGTTTCTAAAGTATTTAATTAATGGACTATTTTAGAGGAGTGGTGACTGAGCAGACATAAGGCTGATAAATATTTAATGTCTGTATCTAGGGAATTTTTTCTCCCTTTCATGTAATTTGAGGTGTTTGCTAATGGAAAACAAAACCTAGATTTTTGTGTAGCATGCAATCTATGATAAGCTGTTATTAGATTGTCCAGGGTTTGGATACCTGTCAGGATTTTATCTGTACGTGCTGTGATATTCTGCATTTATAGTTGGTCTTGTTTAGAAAGCGTTTTGGAGTCAGGTTTCTCTGATACGTCTAGATATAGGTGTTAATACTCATGGGCTATATCAAGCAGCCTCAATGAACTCAATTACTCAAATATTAAGTGTGTGCATGGCTGGTTTTCTTTGGTTTCTCATAGTTTTCCTCTCACTAGGAAAAAGACTCCAGCTCCCAAAGAACTTGTTGGTCTATGTGATGTTCATGACATTTCCTTTAAAGCATGATACCAGTAATGCCATAACTATGCTTAAACCTATTTTTTTTTTCACTTGATTCTTATATCATAACCTGGTTTTCTTCACTTTAGAGGAACACTTCTCTTCCTGTTACTTTCCTAAATTCTCACTCCTGACTTTTTGTAAAGAAAAAAAATCTGTTGTGTCCGATTGTGTCTGAGCTACGCTTGATGTCGTATAATTCCTCTTGCTCTTGAATTCTCTTTGTTCTATTTCCTTAAAAAAAAATAAATAATTTATTTTTTCACTTAGCATCTCTACCTTAAGGAAGGATGCTTGTGACCCAGGTAGTGTAGACCTATTGATGAAAAACTCTTTCCTCACTTCACAACTGTTGCAGTTGCTCAGCGCAGCTTTTGAAACGGCAGCACGGTGGAGTTAGGCGAGCAGAGAGCGTAATGGGCGTTCAGGGTGAGAGACCGCCGAGTCTGCACGGCTTGTGCGGTTGACTGTACAAATGGACTGTTTCCCTCTGCTCCTGCTGCTTCCTCTTAGCTGTGGCTACATGAGCCATCTCCATCCTGACCGTCCTCGAATGCCAAAGTGTGAAGGTGTCTCCAGCCAGCGGCTGGGCTCCGCGGTCGGGAGAGCTCTCCCTTAGGACTCGCGGCTGGAGCAGGGCTGGCCGTCCCATGGCACCGTTTGCCCGAGCTTCGTTAAGTCACAAGCTATGCTGTGCCACTGCAAGTTTAGAAATGCAGAAACCGTTGAAAAAATTTGTTCTGTTTGTTGTTGCAGATCAATAGACCTTTGATCTGCAATGCTTTAGTACGCCGGGCGGTTCCAGCCGAGCCATCTTTTACTATTGTTAGTATAGTAATAGCCTTGTTATCAGGTTGTAAGAATTAATTTTGTCATATTAGGAGGGAGAAGTTGCAGTACTGCAGGACCAGGATATACGGCATTGACCGGCCAGTGCTCTCGCTGGCGACGGCGTGTGCGAGCAGCTCAATTCTGTTGTTTTGAGGCGTCACTTTTAATTAAAATGGCATGCTATCACAGTCACAAAACTGTGTTCATGTAGTGTGAGGCCTCTTGGCTACACACAAGATGTAACAAAGACCATTGTGATTATGGTGACAACATTGGTTTATGAACCCCTGAGCTAGTAATGGCAAGAGATAGAGGGAAAAGGTTGCAGTGTGGTGCTCCCCACCTGAGCAGGGACAGCTTCCTTAGAAGTGGCTGATCCTGAGGGAGTTAAAAAACCCAGCAACTTCCGGAGGTATGTCTTATGTTACTCCGAGGTTTGAACCCACACATAGCTATGGAAATGCTGTAAGACAGAGGGCAAAATTTTTATCACCAAAAAGACTGAATCCTTCAGATACGCAGCTGATAGATACTGTATACTACAGTATATAGTATAGTATATTCCATAGTGCGCTTTTGTCCTTCTCTCACTTCAACTCTGTCTTACTTCTACCTGCTTTTTTCTTCCCTCTCTGTATCTTTATTAATTCCCTTACTATTTGCAAACCTTTTATGAGGAGTATGTGATGTGTCCATTTATTATCTCTGAAGATGAGTAGTGCTGGGTTTGAAGTCATCCACATTTTCTTTCCAGCTCTGTAGCATGTAGAGAAGAATGTGCTTATAATCAGTCAAGGTAAAATAATCGGAAATAGGAATAATAATAATATAGCAACGGCCAATGGATTTGTCAACTCAGCTGCGATGGTTTTGGTTTTCCGCTTAACTCAGTGAATGTGTATGTGGTATGTGGAGGAAAGCAATCATTTTTTGTGAAATTGATGTATGCAAAACTGATAATGCAGTTATTGCAAATGTAGATTATATCTGCCGATGTAATTAAAAATACACATCTGCCTCTTTGAAAATGCAGTTCAGTTGTTGGATTGTTTTTAGTCTTTTAGAGACAACTGTGCCAATCTGAGCAAGTCATACAGTAACTTCATTTGGACAAGCTCTCACTTTGTTACTTTTTGTTCATAAATGCAGTTAACAAGTTCTTTTGTACTTCTTTGAGTGTTAATTGACGTAAACAAAGTCTGCATTTCATCTAATCCCACTGAAGCTTGTTAAAATTAGAGATGTGCCAAATTATTCCAAAGCAGGTTGTAAAGTAAGTGAACCATTAGATCCACGGGCTCACAAATGGCGTAGACAATGTGTGCTCTGTTTGCTTCTTTTTCAGGGACTGTTTATGTCAGAACTTTCAAATCACAGTTTTTTGCATCTTTAATATTGTTTAGTTAATCTGTATGGCAGAAGTATAGTACAAGCAGCAGGGCTGAGAGTGACTAAAGCTATTTTTTCTAGAAAAGTCCACATGTACGCTCCTAATTGAGCATACCTAGCAGTCAGCTCTGATAATCACAGAATCACAGGCTCATTAAGGTTGGAAAAGACCTCTGAGATCATCAAGTCATCATCAAGTCTAACCATCAACCCAGCACTCCCATGCCCACTAAACCATGTCCTGAAGTGCCACGTCCACACGTTTTTTGAACACTTCCGGAGATGGTGACTCCACCTCCTCCCTGGGCAGCCTGTGCCAATGCCGTACCGCCCTCTCAGTGAAGAAATTTTTCCTAATATCCAATCTAAACCTCCCCGGGCGCAACTTGAGGCCATTTCCTCTCGTTCTATCGCTGGTTCCTCGGGAGAAGAGGCCAACACCCTCGTCGCCACAACCCCCTTTCAGGTAGTTGTAGAGAGCGATACGGTCTCGTCTCAGCCTCCTCTTCTCCAGACTAAACAACCCCAGTTCCCTCAGCTGCTCCTCATCAGACTTGTGCTCCAGACCCCTCGCCAGCTTCGTTGCCCTTCTCTGGACACGCTCCAGCACCTCAACGTCCTTCTTGTAGGGAGGGGCCCAACACTGAACACAGGATTCAAGGGGCGGCCTCACCAGTGCCGAGTACAGGGGCCCAATCACTTCCCTACTCCTGCTGGCCACACTAGTGCTGATCCAGGCCAGGACGCTGTTGGCCTTCTTGGCCACCTGGGCACACTGCCGGCTCATGTTCAGCCGGCTGTCAATGTCCATTTGTTAGCATTTTCTCTTTGCAGGAATTGTAATTTGCAAAGTTTGTTATTACCCAGGTTCCAATATGTTAGTTCAGTGATGGTAATCTAATACATAAGGCACCATGCTAGCCTCAGCTAAATCTCTAGGGCATAGAGTGATCACTAAGGCATCCATGTCCATGAGAAAGTTAATGAGATTGATACAACTGCACAGAACTGATGGCCCTTCTCTCCTAGCCTGGTAACCAGCTCCCACACCATAAACTGTTCTCAAAATCTTGTTCCTCAGGGCTTTAGTGATTCTGCTCTTCTTCCACATCTTTACCTTCTCCTTTTGGCTTGTCTTTTGGAAAATTATTCTCTTCCATCTCCTGCCTCTCCAGACTCAAGACCTTTGCTCCTGTGCTGATACAGGACAAACTCATTTACCAGCACAGTTGAGGTACTGTATTTGCACTATAAACACAAAAGCCTAGTCCTGCTCCAGTCGTCATCCCCTTCCTGACTTACCAAGTGGGTTCTCTGAAGTCTTCTCATGCTTAACCATGAAGACAAGCTCAACATGCCTACTGTAGAGCCTGGAGAAGAGGTCTGCACTCAAATCTGGACATGTGCTGATGGTCTTGTGGTAAAGCTCGCTTTACCTGATTTTCGTATGGATAACATCGTAGCCAGGACAGTAAAGGGGTCAGTATGGACTTCAAAATCAAGAGCAAGTACTAGCCAATCAAGTGCTAATGACGTAGTGTCCTGAGTTAGCACTTTAGCAGCTTGTCTGTGCTGTGCGCTGTACTGGCATTGCTACTCTTTTCTAAGTCCTTTAAAGCTGGGTGTGTTGTCTCTCCCCTTGTACTTCCACTGGAGGTGGCTTCTATGGACAGAGGGGATGGATTTGTTCCATGCGTACATAGTGCCCGACTTTATAAGGTACACGACTGGGGATTCATATTAATACAAATTATAAAAACTTAATAAAATAATCTCTGCTCTGTTTTCAAGTTTCGTTTAAAGTTGTAAAAGGTGGCCAGGGATGAATATCCCATAATTGCATGTTTTACAGCATCTCATAGCAATTACTGCTAACTAGAAGTTTGGTTCTTAAATGCTAAATGTTAACTTTGGCAAAGATGCTGTATCTGTGCAGCAGGAACGTACACTGCTGCCCTCAAGGTTAAGGAAAGCAAATCTGGAGAGGAGATGGCTAGTGCTGAGGATTTCCCTGAACCTTGGGAACTGGTTAGCTGGAACCACAGAGGAGTTGAGGTACCTAAATAGGAATCAGATCCCTTATGGACTTAGCTAGCAGTGACTTTGTTTTAGCTTAATCTGCAGGGCTTTTTTCCAAGTAAAAATGTCTTGTGGACAATTCTTTTACCAGGTAAAGCTGAGATAATCTGGTGATGCGTGTTAGGCAAGACAGATCTGAAAGATCAGTATGCATAGATGTTTCTCTATCTTATCTTTCATGATTCTCTGGTTTTTTTCTAGCTGCCAGCACCATAGTATCTAATCTTCCTAGCAAACAGGTGGCTCTTGCAGCATGCTTTACAATCAGTCAGACTTTGGCTCAGTCTAATTTGCTTAATCATATTAATTAATTACTTTTGTAAATGTCAGAAAAGTTCAGCATACATTTTACTTTTTAAAAAGCTTTTTGAAGATCTTTCTAGTAAATATCTAACTTTGAAATATCTGCAGTATTTTTACTGAAATTGCAGAGCATAGTTACTGAGATTGTTCATTACAAACAAACTATTTAACTTCCTGAGTCTTTTTATATTTAGCAAATAAACTTAGAGTTTTATGAATTTATTTGCTATTTTATAACGGTTTCATCAGGTAGTGCCAACTAATTTCAGACTATGATCTATTCCGCTAGTCGCCTAATTTATTTGTCAGTCTCAATGTGACATTATTGCATTCAGTATACCCTCTGGAGGACAAAGTATTTTTAATGGTAGGTAAACATTATAGACTAGAAATGATTGGGTTTTGCACAAATGCCTTTTATTTCTGTATACTAAGACTCATTTGCTGAAAAATGTTTTTGTTCAAGTATTGGAAACCCCAAAAGTAAATTTTAGAGTAGGAAATGAAAAAGGTCACTTACCTCCTAAAGGTGAAACTCATACAAGTGTTGTGAGCCATCTGTCTTGACCAGTGCTATTTGTTAACCAAAAGGGTGACACTGTGTTCTTGATTTAATTCACAATATTAATGAGAGGTTGAGAACAATCACAGTACAAAGGTTGATGGTTTTGTGCAGTAGTTTTTCTACTTTTCTGTTGTATCTATGTTTGGATGATATGTGGTTGTTTAGTAAGGATCAAGAGAGAGCTCAAAGCATAGGTGATGCTTTAAGTGACAGTTCTGAGACTATGTAGAAATCTACAATCACTGAATTGTAGCAAGCCTAGGTGAAATGAAGGAAAACAAATGTTCATACCTCAAGAAGCCTTAGGAGAATCACTTGAAATAAAGCTTAATTAACTAACAAATCTACAAATGGAGCTTTCCCTTACATCTGACCATGTTGTGCACTTATCGTAATTTCTTTCTGCTAACACATTTTCTGACTAATGGCATCTGACATGTTCAGTTTCCACTGCCAGCCTGGGTGTAGACGATGTGCTCCAGATGTGCACTGTAAGATCACTGTCCTGCAGCAATAAGTCCTTCTGTTCCCATCTGTAACAATATTTAACTTTGAACAGGACAGTGATCCTTTACTAAAAATTTCTCTTTTCTTCAGTCTGTATGAGAGCCTGAGACTTTTAGATTAACAATAAGTGAACATGAGAAACTTAAAGAAAAATAGTTCTGCCTCATGGTATCTTCAGGTTATTCATCAGCTCTCCTCTTAACTCGAGATAAGTCAACAACAAGAAGCGGTTGTACCTGTATGTATATGGCTGTACACGTGTATATATGTAAGTACACTCTTCTTTCTGACTGATGACATCTCCAGGCTGCAGGTGCTGATGCCAGGAGACCATCGACCAGGCAGAGGTGGCTTTTTATCATTTCTTGGTGGTTTGCTCCCCGTACTAGCTAGCTCAGGTGGCAGAGGCAGTATCTATACATGTACATATACAGGTCTTTCCAAAGAAGCGGTCCATGAATGGAGGCTTGGAATTGATAGAAAATTTGCTAGGTGGAAGTCCTGATGTCTAAACCTGGTAATTCATCAAATCAGTATGTTTTAAAGGAATACAAATTTTCTACAACACTCCTGTAGAGAAACGCTCTTCTGGTTCAGAGTGGAGCGTATGTTCAACAGCAGGGATACAGTCCATAGCAGCAAGTTGCAGCCAGTATATAGCCCATACTTCTTCATGACCATCAGGTTTGTTCCCGCATCACGGATGCTGCCAGCTTAGAAACAGTTTTAATCCTTTGAGGATTTCCTTTGTAATCCTTTGAGGATTTCATTGTTACATGTATGCTTGTGCTGCGGTACTATTAATACTGTTTGAGCTACTAGTTTGGATAATATCTTCTAATTGCCCGACTACGCATGGAAGTAGCAGGCATTACATGGAGAAAAAGCAAGCTGAACGTGAGCATAAGGGTTTGTTTTAATTGTCTAGGAAATTGCCTCTTTAATTCCGAGAGATGGCTGTGTGTGGTATTTTTACAATGAAACAAAATGAAAGTTACACCAGAACTTGGCCTCGTTTACTTTAAAGTTCACTAAATCTCACCAGTCCTTCAGTGAACATGGGGTAAGTTTAAGCAGGAGAAGGCAGATTTTGTGTGGATTTGGACCAATTGATGGTTTTTGGCAGAAACAATAGAAAACATATTACACTGTTTTTATATTTGTTTCCTCACACTGTGTGGTTTTGTCTGGTTTCTCTGCAAGCAAGGTTCAAGCTGGCGAGCCACGCAGTTTCCTTTTGATTTCTTTGTTGTTCATTTATTGGAATTTGAGATTGGAAGCAGATACAGTGGATGAGAACCCAAGCGAGCCAAAATGCTTTCAGTCTGCCTGTGCAGCCCTGCCTGAAAGCTCAAGTCATTGAATTTTATACAGCAGTGATATTAAGCTAATTCTTCCAACTCTTCTGGAATGTATATTTCCATTAGGAAGGATGTATTCATATAAACTAGTTATTTTAATATTCTTCTGAACTGGAATGCAATTACTCACTCAAATTAGCCTTTCAAAATATTGACTAAAGGGGTTATGACATTCTGATCCTTCAGAAGGGTATGGTCAAAAATTCGAAGTTTGTCAAGATTCAAGATGTAAGCACGTGAAATGGAGTATAAACACAGGTTATGTATACTCCATCTGCATCAATAATATTTTAAAACCTTAATCAGTATAATATTGCTTGACAGAATAGCACAAGATAAACTAGTATTTTCAGTTCAATTGCATAAAGGCAGTTTAAAAATAGGACTTACCATTTGATCATGCATTATTTTCCCGATGAAAGAACATGTGGAAACTGTAAGAAATGATAATCCAACATAAAATATACAAATGTACAAATTTTATCCAAATGCTGTAAAGAAGCCAATATGGCAACCAGTATAACTTATTCTGCTGTTTACTAGCACATTTTCAGGATCAGATTTTAATTTTTTTTTAATGTTTAAATATTTTTGGTGCCTACAGAGGGGTCTAGACAAGGCACTGGGGCACCAATGCCTTCACATCTGAAGCTGTTGTTTAGCATCTGGCTCCCACCTGCCCACTTAGCGTAATTACTAAGCATCAAACATTGTTTTGCTCATCTCCAGACTTCAAAACCTCAAAGGATGGTCCTTGTGCTCCTCTAAGAGCCTGCCATGTTCATCACTGGTGCTGCATGACTTCGGGGTTTCTTGCAAACCTTCTCCTGTAACCCCATGCTTCTGCCCCACTTCCCACATTGTGCAGGAGGAAGGGGGGGAGCTCTGAGACCAAACAGCTCTCCCCAAAGCACACACAGCACAGTATGAAGCTCGGGGGAATTTTTTCCTGTTCTATTTTCATTAAGGGGAAGAAAAAAGGACCCTTTTCATAAGTAAGAGGACCAGAGTGCTTCATCTGGTGTCTGTCCCGTTTTATGTACTTACCCCACGTTCTTATCCGGGTGACTTGCTGTGAACAAAGATGCTGAGCCTTTCCTTCTGTTGGAATAAGATTCTAAGATGTCCACCTTTCTAGCTTGTGAGAGGCCTTTTGTAGTCTTCAACCCCGAACTTTTGAGATTTGTTAGGGAACTGCCTGGGACAGTCAGGTTCATCCATTTCCAGTTTGTTGTGGCATGGAACTGCTCCCACTTGGAGCTTCCACTGTTTTTTCACCAAATGCAATGGCATTGCCCTTCCTCAGCTTCACAGGAGTTGGGGGAATCTCCTAGAGATACAGAGGTGGTCAGGGGAAAAAAAACACAGTTTCATACCTACGACCATTCTTCTTTGAAGTGTATTTTCTCACATCACAGACCTCCTCAGCATGGTATTTCTGAGCTTGAGCTATCAATGCTCTTTCCTGGGCAGCATGAAGCCGTGCAGCGGTGGGCATGCTTGGGCACACCTGCTGGCTACTTGAGAATTAAAAAATAATTGGACTTTCAGAAATGAGACCCAGCCTGTGAATATATGCATAGTAAACATGTCTCAGAGAACAAAAGCTGCAGGTGAATAATCTTTTTCGTGTTCGGTGTAGATCAACTGGAGATACGTGTATGCTTTGTTATGGAGGTGTTACTCTTTCTTATTTTGGTTGCTTTCCTTTAACTCATGGTGGTTTAGAGATGTTATATAGATGTTGTTTTTGTAATGAAAAAATGTGTGATCCTCAAAAAATTTAAAAGCAAACTTTCCTAAAAATGTTATACTTAATTTCCTTGTATATATTAGTGTATCAGGCAAATGATAAATATCAGCAGCATTTTCAGAGCAAAAATACTTTAGATAAAGGGCAGAAACAAAGAAAATACATGTCGGGTACACTAGGATATGAGTGACTTAAGAGTCTTTGATAGCAGTTACTCCGCTAGTCCAAATAATGACTAATTACCATGGCAATCCTTATGTTCTGTGCCATACGGACCCCACCATTCCTACTTAAAAACACTAATGGCAAATATACATTGCAAACAGATGCCATGTGCTCATATCATTTGAAAAGGCTTTTAGGAAAACAAGATTGCTGGTCTTTGGATAGAAGCAGAGCAGTTGCGCTGCAGGATGGCAGAGCACCAGTGATTCCCAGCCCACAAGAGTCCCCATCTGTGCCACCACTGCGAGAGGACTGGGGATGGAGCGAGAGAGAAAAGCTCAGGTTTGTGCACAAATCGCCCTCTCCAGGTACTAACATAGTAAGTCTGAACAAGCTGAGCTACTCCTAATTAGCTTCCAGCTGGTGGTGGTCCTCAGCTGTGGAGAAGAGCTTCGAAACGCGGACTGCTGGAGAGTTTGGGGGCCTCCATCTGAGGGACTGTCTGGAGGAACGATGTTTTAGGTCCTTCTGCCCCCGGAAATGACGTTTCCCCTGCCTGTTTCCAGCTAACTTCTGCCTCAGCACGGCCCGCCTGTCGCTGGCTCGGCAGCGGGCGTCCCTGGGGCGCCGGCCACCTCATGGTGGCTCTGAAGGAGAGATGAAAATTACAGGTTTGCAATCCGGGGGCCGGTGCAGCTGCGCTGTGGCTGGGGAGGAAGGAGAGGACCGCGCATCAGCCCAGCTGCTACC
>NW_010543736.1:0-2566 GCF_000687285.1 Phaethon lepturus
TATCCTGGCTGAAACCAGGACAGTGTGGAACATTTGACTCTAAAAAGAATTGTTAATAAATATATGAGTAATTATTCTTTAGTAACTTTAAAGGGAAATATGAAAACCATAATCTCTTTTGAAGATTAGGTAACTACTAGCAATTAATAGTATTTGGATTTTAGATTTGTAAACAAGAACTGTGTAGCTAGCTTCTTTGACTGAAGGATATCTTTACTTTCCGAAAGTAAAATTCCTGCATTGCCAAGTGAAAAATTTTATAAAAGGTAGTTGTGGAAAATGGAACAGAACGTGCATTTACCCAGGTTTGTACAGTGTGTTATTTGTGAAACTAATACTGGACCAAATTTCTGATTTCTGCCTATTTGCTCTGGACCATACGGTTATCCAGTACCCTATGAACTAGGAACTTAAGAATGTATACATATGCGTGCATATATATAGATACACACACACTCTCTTTTTTTTTCTTCCCAGAGTGCCCTTTGAATCCTAAATCTAGATCTCCAAGAATGCTGGTCATTAAAAAGGGCAGTACAAAAGAACTGCAGATATCTGGATTTCCTGTAGTAGGAAGTCTTCATTCACAGCCAGTAAAGAATGGAGCTGGCACAAGTGTTTATAAAGGATTAGTCCCTAAACCTGCTACTTCACCTGCAAAGGTGAGTCTTGGATACTGGTGGTATGAATAACATGCTGAAAAAAATCATGCTCTAATTCTGAATGTGCTTATTTCACCCCTGAGAGTACTGTTCCTAGAGTGTTGTGCTTTCAAATCTTGCTAAGTGCAGAACACCCCAAAAGTGAATGGAAGCACTTTTTTTTTTTCTTTTTAAACTATACTGTAATTGGATCTCGCTTTGTTTCTCATTTACCTTTTTTGAGAAATGCAAGAGCTGTCCAAGGGAGAATGAAAAGGCTGTTTTTAACTTACAGAATAGCAATGCCTTTTGTATATATGCTTTTAACAGAAAAATGGATACCTAGTGGAGAGCTGTAGATGGCATAAAAGTATCTCCAGAATTTATCCCAGTTATTGATATAGATGTGCTTAGTGTCATTCTGGTCCCTCTCCATATGCAACTTTCCATGTTCATCTTTTTATTTTGTTTCAGGAATTTTTCTGTGCTCCTGAGAGCGTCTGATGGAGCTGTTCTTAACTCTCTTAACATACTACATTAAAAACACTACTTTCAGCTGTTGAAGACTCATGTTTTGATTATTAATATCTCAAATATGAGGGTCTTAATTGTTTGTAAATTTAACTATATAAAAAGTGTAAACAGTATTTGTGAGAAAGGATGAATTGCTCATAAACGGTCTCTTTTCCACAATAAAGCAGGTATTTGCTCTAAATTATGGTCGTAGTTATGATTTGCTTTTGCTTAATCATTTTTCTAAATATTCCTGAAAATAATCCTATTGTAGTTAACAACTATCTAAAGTTTTGTTTAAATTTTTGTTTAGCCTACACAGTGGAAAAGCCAAGCAAAAGAAAATAAACTTGTGAATCCTTTTTCTCATGAATCTGCATATGGCATTGGCAATTTCAGTCCTTTCAAATCAACTGCAAAGGCATTTACTGTTTCACAGAATTCAGTGAAAGAGGTAAAGCAATGTCTGTAGTTTTTATCAAATCTATCAAATTTTAAATTTTTTTGGTTGGATAACTGCATCAGTAAGTTTTATGCAGAACTGTATTAAGTTTATTTTTGTAGAAGTTGGTGTGGGAGAGAGAAATACGGAAGGTACATCACTGGTCTTTAAGTACTGCAATATTTGCTTTGTAAGTTTGATTTGGAGTAAAAATGGTGCATTAGCAAGTATAACCTGGTAGGTTTAAACTTCAAAACTGCTAATAGTGTGATACACTTCAGAAGGTCCACTGATTGTTAGCAGGGCTCCATAAACCTTCATCTCTGGGGTTACATGTTAAAACATATATACTGAAATACGAATATCTTCCCTCTGCTTTTTACTGTGGATATACATGAAACCTGAAACTACATGTGCCTGTGTCTTTGTCTTTCATTCAAAGTTTTCTAAATGAATAAACTTCTAATATTCTTTCTTTTCTCTGACCCCTCCTACATTAGTGTAGTCGGTCAAATTCATCATCCCCTATTGACAAAGTTGGTCAGCCTCGTTTAACAAAATTGACGAGAATGCGGACTGATAAGAAGAGTGACTTTTTGAAAGCACTGAAACAAGGCAGAGTGGAAGAGGAACGTGAAGACAAGAATCATGCTGGCCAAGAGAAGGTAGTTTTCTTCATACCTATTGTAGATCCAGCAGTAACATTTCTCAGACTGAATATAAACTACTTTTTATTTGGCTATAAACAGCTGTTAAGTCATGGTCTTGATCTCTAAATGAAGGAATGGAATTACCTTTTAATAAATTCAGAAAAGTTGCTCCAAGTACTACTTTCTCCAGTGCTGCTTAGTAGTTTCTTTTTTCTTTCTGCACTATCTGTTCTTACATGTTAGAGACAGATGTGCCTGAGTTATTAGCAGCAATAAAAAGAATAAATAAGCTTATGTCCTGGTTTCAGCCAGGATAGAGC
>NW_010543737.1:0-7116 GCF_000687285.1 Phaethon lepturus
CCGCCCGGCTGCGGCGCCCCCTGGCGGTCGGAGGGCGCAACGCCAGAGCGGGGCCCCAAAACGGGCAGCGCCCCAAAAGGGGCAGCTGCCCCGGAAAAGGCCTCAGCCCTGTCCCTGCTGCCGCGCCCAGGCGGAATTCCCGGTACAAAGTGTCTGCCGCGCACCACAACCCTCCTCCCAAGCCAGGACAAACTGCCAAGGAAGGGGGTAACAAATATACTTTTAATAGAAAATGATCAGTTTGGCAATAAACATTAAATAGAATTATGTACACGAACGGAGATAAGTTAAAAACGGACTAAAAGGGATTCACTTCTTGACCAAAGGGGAAGAAGCGTCATTTAGCAGAAGCCCCTCCTGGCGCCATGCCCGTTCACCAGGGGCAGGGAGGCTTCCTCCAGCCCACCGCGAAGCCGTCAGACAAAAAACAAGTGTTTACGGGCTGAAAAGTTCGAGATTAGGTCTCGCAGCAAGATTTCTTTCACTGCTTTCACCCACTTCATCTTTCCTCGCATAGCATTGAGTGAAGGTACAGCAGGTGGGTCAGCTCTTTTCTTCGTATTTAGCTCATTAGGATTAAAATTTTCATGCTGAGGATTAAAAGTTCATTGCTTTTTACAGATGTTAGTACACGGTATTTTTGCGATTTATTTGTATTACATTTGGGCATATAACTGGAGAGTCAGAACAAGTGTAACTTTTGAGCAAACTCATTATTTACATCTCTCAACCTTAATTTAAATGACAGCTATTTCAATTTGCTGTAATTCCTATCTAATATAAAAAAATTTCAAGCTCTGAGTAAATATTGGTGCTAGTAGACCTAAATTAGAATCTTTTGCAGCCCAGCCTTGGACACCTATAACATGATACTCACTGCAAAATAATCAGTAAAACCACGGAAATTGTCAAATCAAAACATAAGCTTCTTGTTTTCATGCCACAAACAAACATGTATCTAATTTAGGAGTCAGAAATGCAGTGCTAAAATTGTAGCAGGAAGTTTTAACAGAGAAGATTAAGCAGAAAGCAGGGCTATTTACTTTAAGGAAGCATAATCAAACACTTTTGCTCCCTAAAAAAACTTCTGCAGACAAATACCGAGATAAACAGGTGTTTCTCTATGCCAAAAAAAGGCATTGGTCTAGATTACCTGAAAGCCCAGATCCTAAACAGAAAACTACAAGTTGAAAAGAATACCAAATTTAGCTTCAACAGAAATTTTAACAGATTATCAGTGCTTAAACTGATTATTTGGAATGACACTTCCTTCCTCTCACTGTGCAAAATTTCACGAGATTGAAAACAAGAGCATTCGCTAGCTTGCTACTTTATCCGGTGACAGGATTCATCTGTATTTGTCATCTTTTCACCTAAGTGGCTGGACATCCACAGAAAAAAATACAAAATGCTATTATCCCTTCATATATAGATCTGCATGTGGGAGTCAACTCAAAGCAATATTTTTCATTTCACTGTCACTTGCAGTATACGGGATTTAAACAGGAATGGCTGCTGAGATTTCACTGGGGCAATTTCAAGAGCACACCAAAAACATAACTTAAATATTAAATAGCTCTGCTGAATCAAAGACTATACTGTTGGGGTGTAGTATTACATAGCAGGAACAGAACTTCTCCGCAATTAAGATCCGGTTTACATGCAAATGTCTGGTAATAAACAAACTGCAGAAATTAATGTCAAACTGCAGAAATTAATGTCAAACTGCAGAAATTAATGTCAAACTGCAGAAATTAATGTCAAACTGCAGAAATTAATGTCTCATTAGAAGTTGTCTTAAGCATTCCTGTAAAAAGCTAGAAAAAAAAAATAGTTCCCTTGTACATTTTACGTATACTAAAGCAAACATTTGATACTGCAGGTTTGTTGCCAATAAACACAATTTTTCCCCTCATGAGATGAGCTGTTAAAATAAAGAAAAGGCATCTTAATGAAAGCACAGGTATGAGCTACACTAGGATTGGGTTGTTGGAAACTCACAAACAGGTGAGATGAACTATTGTATTTCTTCCTGCTTTTTGATTAACATTTGTAAGCAACAGGACTTTTTTGTTGTTGGTTTCGCTTAGCTGTTTTGCACTATAACCATCAAATGAAATTATTCACAATCACAACAAATAATGTATAGCAAGGCAACGAATAGGACAACAAAGTGGCATGTTTCACCAACATTCTCCAGAAGCAGCTACTTGATTCAACATTCTGAACTTGAACAACAGAATACAGGGATTTCTTTTGTTTAGCGCTTTCTTAAAAAAAAATGGGAACACCACAAAATGAGCAGTTCTTGGTAGCTATAGTCATACTAGAGAGAGAGATATATGTATGGTTCCGTTGAAAGGAACTCTCCTTCTCTTTGTTCTCACTGAAAAGAACAAAGGCAGCTTTGTAAAGGTTTATGAAGGAGGCTGAGAAGGGCATCATCTAACTGAATCAAATAAATCATCCACTGACACTTGCATCCTACTCTTCACATTTGTAATAGGCAGACACAGTATTTAAATAAACTGAACCAATACAACCGGCAGTCTGGGGCCCTGCTCTTCCTTTTGCAAAATGACTGGATTTAAGGCTCCTTTTAAGCATTCAAACAGGTAAGAATTTTAATGAAGGTTTAAACCTGTCTGCACAGTCAAACGTTAAAGGAATACAGTCCAGCAAGCTTTAGTGTAACTACTGCATTGTATTCTACAGCCATCATGGTACTTCAGAACCGAAAAACAGAGTAAGTTCATGGCAAAAGATAAAAGTAAAGAAGTAGACACAAAGATCTGTGAAAACATCTCCCATTTTGCTGTAGGTGTCCATGGAACGACTGATCACTTCCGCAGGGATTCCAGACAGTAAAAGAGCTGCAGTTAATACTGTTGTTTTCACCTTCTTCTCACACTAAAAGAAAAAAACAACACAGTATTACGTTAGTAGTTCTTTTATAATCCAGTTCTGCTTTACATGTCACGAATGTTGTGCTAATTTCACACACAGCCAGGCACATTCTAAATTCATCAGTAAGAGTAGAAGGTTTGTATTGATTCTCTCCAGACACACGCCAGTATTCACAACACTTATCCTAGCTACAGATTTATGCTGTGATGGATCCACTGGAGCAGAGTGAGAGGCTGGTTAACAGCAGATAAAATTCATCACAGATATTATGCCTACTTCATGCTGGCACTCCAAGGAGGCTGTAAGTGGAGCTGTACAGCAACTTTCTGCATGAGTGGGAAGAGTCCCAGACAAGGGCAGTCTGGGTCTAAGAAGCCAAGCCACACATCTCCACTGGCAGAACAGGATTAATCTCATCACGCTACTTGGCAAAAAATACTGTTAATTTTCTAACACAGAAAAATTATTTAGAATTGAAAACCAATTGTTTCTTTCTATATCTTAGTATGACTCCATTTGGCAGTTTTATCCTCCGAACTCAGAAATGAAAAAAAAATCCTTTGAAAGCTGTTCTTCTGTCCTTAAGATGATGAATCCCGAGGATGCGAAGTCTGACAGGCAGGAAAAGGTAACAGTGGCTGAAAATTGTGGTAATTTGATGATACTTGCAGGATATCTTCATTTAATCCAATCTAAATTAAGCTTTCAAGAATCCTTCTAGGTTTCATGCGAGAAAAATGAAGCATAACAAGCTGATTCACTTCATCTGGCTATAAGTGTAGTAAAAGCAAGTTGTGGAAAGGAACCACCTCTTTAAATTCTGAAACTGGAGAGCTGGTTGTAAAGACAGCAGAAACGAGATCAAAAAGACCTAGTAGATGAGCTAGTGCAAGTCTAAGGCTAATTCTACTGTTTTGTGTTGCGACACGTCAGCTTAGAATGACTACTCTGAAGTATAGTTTTCAATTATATACTTAACTACAAAAAACCTGCTGATTTATTTCTGATTTTCTACAGTTACTCTATTATTCCTTTTAAAATTTTCCCTTTCAGCTATGAATTGAGCATCATTCAATCCCGCCTTGCACTGTAGACCTCACAAAATCATCAACCAAACGAATACTTCAGCATAATTAACTGGTGTAAATATATAAAGCAAGTGATATAGCAAAAATAGCTACACAGCAAGTGATACAGCAAATCTTTCCAATCAGCAGCAAGTTTCACGCACAAATAAATGTCTCGTTTCAAATTGCCATTCAAACTGACATTAGCAATAGAATGCAGAGCCCTTAAAAGCCAGGGACTCTCATTTTGTAACTAACATCCTCCCAAATTTCATCCAGGTATCACATGCAAAACAGCTGCTGACAGAGAAACAATAACCACAGAAGAGCATGGTCTAGGAGAAAAGCAAAAGTTGCCTAAAACATGAAAGAACTACCTGGCTTTCCTGGTCAGATGCTTTTAACTAGACTACAGCTAAACAAGTTGCTGGTCCACATTTTCACATCAACTTTAAAAAAAGATTTGGACTAAATCTGGGAAGATTAAAAAAAAAAGATTGGTAACTCTCAATTTTATAGTTTAAGACAAGAGAATACTTCATATGCATTGGTCCTAAAACAATACAATCTAACCACAAGTTTAAATTTTAAAATTTCAAATTAATTATGAAAAAAATATTTTACCTTTGGAAAGTACTTGGACAGTCCCATGTAAGCAAGTTGTAGAGTAAGAAATGGTGCAAATATTGACTGAAGGAACAGAAAAGAATATACAAAAATTAATTTGGTCAGAAGTAATAGCTAAAAACACAGAAATTTAATGCTTCCTAAGTCATAAAAGAAAACTAGGTAGGTAAAATAGTAATTTGTGGGCAATAGCAATGGTATTCTTGAATACTACAAACCCAAATGAACAAGTTACATGTCAAAAATAAGGTTCTGCCTTATTTTCTTTGAGCCTAAAAACCTGAAATCGCAGAAGCGTACAAATAAATAATGAGCCCAGTGATCCAGGAGGTGGCAGGCTGTACCAGTCATGCACCTCTGTACGATGTACTGGCAGACACCCGGAATACTGAGGAACTACTTTTCTCAGAAGAGTGATAAATGAGTAGGATCTGCTTCTCTTGGGACAACTGTTGTTGTTCTTACTCTGTTATTCTTTTGTAGGGTCCAAACAAGAAGAGCAGTTGATTCTTCCTCAAAGATGGGTATAAACTTGCAGGGGACTTAAGCTGCAAGAACTATTTCAATGCTACTGCTCCTCAAGCACTGTTTTATACAATTGTTGGAAACGTAAAGAGCACCTGAAGTTCCCAACTCAGTCGCTACTGATAGACTTCAGTCTTAGATAAAGAGTATTTCACAGTAAGTTTGCAATAAACTAGCAAAACAGAATAGGATTGTTTGTTTCCCAAACTCACCAAGTACTTGCACACAAAAGCCCTGACTGCGATAGCAAGCAGAGCACATCCCACCCATCTAAAAATGCGGAAAGAGTCAAACTCCTCCACTGCATTCCCATTCTCTTGGCTTGGCTTCTCATTCATCAGCTGGTTCCTCAGCTTCAGAGCTTCATCAAATCTGGATAAGTACTGGTCTAATCCATGTCTAGGTGGCCGTGGTGCAGTTTCAGATGGCAGTTCCCCTCTGTTACGGTGACGTAGCTCACTTGTACCTTCATTGACAAGCTCTGGAGTTTTACTGAACAAGTCCTTATCCCCCTTGAGGTCTACCATGCTACCTGCATGGTCAGCTGTGCCTGCCATATTACAGACAGAATCACCAAGCACAATTCGCTTGGAAACTGAAGGAATGGGAAGGGAGTTTGATTTATCTTGTTCATGATGAAGCTTTGATTCTGTCTGACTTTCATCATCTAAAGAGAAACAAAAACACAGAGTTATGCACACCAGATACATGGAACAATGCTTTAGCCATACTGGATTGGGGTCCTGGGTTGATGTCTCTGCTTCCAAAGTGAAGAGACAGATTTATGATTAATAAATGTTCTAATTATTAATCAAAAAGCCATTTGACACACCTGAATACAAGCTATCCCGTTTTAAAAAGAAATGGGCTCAGCTGATACGCAACCTGCTTGTGTATCAAAGGAAAGGTTTACACTCAGACTTAGGTTACACCACAGATGATGATAACAAAAAGGAAAGAGCACAGCGTGGACCAGACTGAAAATGCTCATCAGCTTCACCAAAATTGTATTTTTGCACAAATGACCTCAGCACACTCCTGGCTCCCCTCCACCAGCCTACAAAGAACCCTACATGTACCACGTGCTTTGCACTGCAGGGTGCTCTTCAGAAACGGCACAAACACGAGACAGAAAGCTGCGCAACGCAGGTCAGAAGTTGAAGCTGTCAGTCAGCAATGAAGAAATTAAAGCATTGGACTTTGTTAAGCAACAACGAAGATGTTGCACGCACAAGATGAACGATGTTGTTCCAAATACATGGAGCAACATAAAAAAAGACAAAGATTTACAGAAAGGGAGTCACACAGGAGGGGCACTGAAGGCTGACAAATGAGCAGGCAATAGAAGAACTGTACTTCAGCTTGTTCTATAGTCAGAGTCAAAGCAGCGTTAACCTGCTCTGTACTAAGCCTGAAAACCCCATCTTGCAGCGAAAGAGGTGATGCCAGAGAACAAAAACCGAACTGAGTGGCACGCAGAACACGTCTGGTCCTACCAGAGAGGCAGGACCAACGCTTGAAGAGTATTTTTCAGTATTAAAGCAAACCGATTCATGGCTTATGGGCATCCTTATAAACTCAAATCTGAAAATTATTTCCTGACAACACAGTCAGTCTCCTTGAAGTATGTACAGAAATAAAAATGACCTACCTATGAGTCTGCAAGAAAATTTGGCATGCCAACCACAAACATCCAATGACTGGTTACTACCCAAATGCAAGAAAACGTTGATACAAAAACACAGCTATGAAAACAAGCAGCTACTGAATGAAAACGTGGGGGAGCCTTATCGTTTCTTCAACTAAGAAGAACTACTTGAAGTGTAATGACGGCTTGTCTGCTTGCTATGTCAGAACAGTAACAGGCCCAAACCCCAATCTGGGCACATTTCTGATGACACACGTATTTTATCCGCAGGTCTCGAGGGCCAGAAAAGCTCGTTCTTCACTTAAAGCGTCACCGAAACGAAAGATCGCACTGAGGGGCCAA
>NW_010543738.1:0-10307 GCF_000687285.1 Phaethon lepturus
CGGGGTGTGCCCTGTCTCCGGGGCCGCTTCAAAGGAGCGTCGGCTCTTCTGCGGCCCTGTCTGCTGCGGGTGCTGGGCTGACATGCCCGAAATGCTAATTCAGGCTCGGCGCTGTGTAATTAAGCAGTGCGGCTGTTTTAAACCCTTTCACCAGCAGAGGTGGATTTCGTGTGGAACGGCACGTGAAGAGAGAAAAGAGAAAAATTTGGAGCAAGTGAGGTGGTTTTTCAGTCAAAATGCTTTCATTTAGAGCCTCTGTAACTTGCTTGGGTTTTTTATTTGTCTGCGTTCAGTTTTGACTCTAGTATGGAAGTATTGCATGATTTGTCACCTTTTTGGCATTCGTGATGTGGAATGCTCAGAGCAAAGAGTGTGCGTGCTGTAACAGGCCTTGGTGAATGCAAAGAGCTCTGCCAGTCACCTCTAAAGCCTGGTGAGATAAGGATTACTGTGGTGGCTCTAAAGCAACAGCTGACCTAAGCAGGGTAAAAAAAGGGATTACTACAGGGCAAGCCAGTGAAAAATCTATGTGAGGAAGAAAAGGCTAGTATGTAAGAGGACGCTATTTGCTGCGCGTTGGAGTAGAAAAAGGTTTCAATCAGAGTTCAACTGTACAAAGTTTGGTGAAGGTTTTCTATTAAGGCCTTAATATGTTCAATATCGTTCATTTGAAATACTGAGTTGTGGTATCTCTTAGGGTAAAGTGGGTGTCAGTGAGTCTCACTAGCTGTTGCAGGAATCAGTTGTAATCAGAAATATGGCCTATAGACTTTTCTTCGTAAATTCTGTTGGTGTAGAATAACTGGAAGTTGATTGAGGGCACATCAGCAACGGAGCCACTAGGTGCTGACCCCCGGGCCTCAGGTCCCCCATTGGGTCTGTGTAGACAGAACTCCGGAGTGGCCTCTGGGCAGGCCCAAGAGTCATACGTAAGTGACTGCAGGATGGATTAAGAGGTGAAATAACTTAATGCAAAACAGCCAGCTTTTAAAATATGTGTTACTTCTTCACATTCATTTTTTCTGTGACATAGCTCACCAAGATGCTGAGGTTATAGATAGACATTGCAGCTGCCAGTGAAGTCGGCGAACCAAGATTTCTAATTAGGCATTGCTTCTCCCTTTAAACGTATCACTGCACTCTCAGTATGACACTTAAGATTTGAACTATAATATTTCTTTCTTGTATTTCTGAGTAGTTAGAAATTTTATATTCCTTGCCCAGTTTTGTGAATTAATATTGTGTACTATTGGGTAGCGTTCTATTTCAGATGGTAAATAACATAGGAATAACACTTATTTTAGAATTTCACTATTTACTCATTTTCCAAAGTACTAAACCTTACTGTAACTTTCTATCATGTGAATGCATATGAATCTTAAATTTCTTCTAAAGGAAGTAACTTAAAGAGAAAGACTATTTAAAATTCACTTCTAGTTTATAAATATTTTCCTAAAATAGTATATTTATATGGATAAATGTGGTTGGTTTTTTTTTCAATAATTGTTTTCTATGTGTGTAACACCATGAGAGGATTCTTGCTGTTGGTATGTTATTAGAACATGAGTAAGAATGGAACAAGAGTGAATCCTCTCTGGAAAATTTAGGAGGAGGTAATCTGTGTTCCAAAGAGCTTGTTTAAAGGACATCTTGTCAATGCAAGCTACAGAGAAAAGGTATGACAGGTTTGTGGCAAGAAGTTGGGGTTTTTCTCTTGACGTAGATTTATTAGGAGGAAACCAAATGTAAATGCAGAACTAAGGGAAGATGATGAGGGAGAGTGAACGGGAAGGAAGGAGGACAGGTGTGGAAAAGTGCTGGTCTGGAAAGACTGGGTAAGATAAAAACGTTGCAGCAAAAACCTGGTTGGTTGAAGGCACCTGAAATGTTAAGCTGTAATACTCATTTACTTTCATTTATACCTCAAGCTAATGCTGTGCTTCAATCATTCTTGAGTATTAGTGCTTGAGCTGATCAGATTGTGACGTTATGTGCCATATGTGCAGGCAGAAAGCAATATAGTGGGATGGACCAAAGATGCAGCTTGAGCTCGAAACTTGAGTTTCCCTGCTGTTCTTTGCTTTTTAATTATTTTTATTTTTATTTATACACATACACACCGCACCACTGAATGTCAGAAAAACTGATATATTTCGTAGGGGGTGATGTGTAATCCTATGTGTATTTATAGTTTCATGATAGTGTTAATAATGCGTTACAGAATGCTCATTGGCCTAAAAAGAAAAAAAAATCAATTAAGTGAAAACCTTCTCTAGTAGGTTTACTGCTCTTTTCCAGCCATTTGTCCAATGGGAGTGTTGCTCTGAGGGCAAACGCACACTAAATATTTTCCTAGTATTGTTAACGTATGAGCTTATTGGTATATTTCAAATATTCTTCAGAAGTTTAGTATCCAAACTATGTTTGGATATTGTATTATATTTTTCTTAGCAGGACACCAGAAGTGTTGTTACTAGTCCCATATCACATATGGAGGGTGTCGATCGTCCTTTATCCTACTTTATATGGGCAATATAAATAATATAAATGAAGCAAGTGTTAGAATTGGCAAAGGCTTTATGTTTAGGACAAACCTGTTCTTTTAAAACTACTATGGAAAATGGAAGACAACTTCTTGCAGATGCTAGTTTTTACTTTGTGTAGTTGTACTATTAAGCAAAGTACTGAGTATTATTCTCATTTTTCCATCAATAGAGTATATAAGTAATTCATTTTAAGACAACCTTGAAGCTATGTAGGGTGGCTTCCTGTTTAGACTTGAGTCCTGTAGATCCAGTTGAAATGAAGGCTGGACTTGGTTTTCTGTTCTTCAAAGGGAGCCTTACTCTGAATTTTTTTCTGGTTGTTTTCTGATGGGGAGTCTTAATATAGCTTTGCCGAAGTTTTCCTTTGTCTTCTGGCAAGGAAGTTAATATAATCTGTAGAAAAAACACAAGTGCCATGAAGTATAATAAGAGAAATGCAAACGCATTAGGTGAGGTTAGGAATTAAGATGTTAATACTAAACTGGTTGGTTAAATTTGTGTTGATTTTTTTCCTCCAGTGTATAAGGTTAGGGTTGAGTTTTTTTCTGGGAACTGAAAATCCATATCCAGTTGCCAAAAGGAGAAGTTGAAACAGTGCTAATATGTAAGGAAAAAGCATCTAGAAAGATGTTCCGGCTTTGGATTTGTGTGTCTATCTGCTTTCTTTCCTGCAGCAAAGCTTTGCTGCAGGACAGATTTTAATTTTTTCCTTTGGCTGTACTAACTGAGAGTGAGCGCGTGGTCTCTGGGTGTGTCTTTTCATGAGACCTGTCAAAATACTTAGTGATTGGAGTCTTCTGTGACTAAAATGAGAACTAAACCCAGCCATTTTTAAAACAAAGTTAGGCCATTTCATCTGGCACAGTTAGGTCTCTGTTGTTCCAAAATAACTATGCTGCTATAATCAAATGCTTTCCTAGTCAAACGTTCTGGCAAAAACTTACTTGGAAAAAAGTTGGCATAAAACTGTGAAGAAGATGGGAAACTTGGGGATTTAGACAACGTAGTACAAAAACCCTCCTATTAATGCCTAACTCTTTGTATCCTCTCGAGGTCATTAGCATTGGGTTTTGATGAACAGTGAGAAGTTTCACTGGAGTATTTGTCTCTTCCCCTCTTCTCCAGTAAATAATTAATTTCTTGTTAGTACTTTGAATGTCTTATTTGGATTATTTCAACTCATTGTGTCTGTTCTTTAATTTCTTATTACCAGTTTCTGTGCATCTTTCCTAGTATGAGATAGATAACTAGCTTATGGACTCCAGTTTTCCAAGGTAGGGTATGCATCATCTCTTCAGCTTGTCTTGGGAGCTGCATTATGCACAGTTGGTTGTCTTTCAGCATCACAGTTGCTACATTTCCACATAAGTAAATGCTTGTGTAAGGGAATTAAGACGTATTTTTATTTCTTCTTTTGAATTGAAAGGAGGAACAGCTGGGGTAACTATAACTTATGGCTGTGGACATCTTGTTCTCCTGTGGTCATCTCCCTTTATTCATTTTTTTTGATCACTCTTATTCTACTGTCTCACCTTGTTCGTTGGGATATCACCTGCTGCTGACAGCTCATCAGTGATACTGGCGGCTTCTCTGTTCTTTGGTGCACTCTCATAATCAATTTAAGTTAGGTTAAGACTTTGCTACTGCCAGAAAACAAAGCTCTAAGTTCCTTATGTTGGCATTAGTGCCCTTGTGTCCACAGGGTGGATAAATGTTTAACTTGTGCCTGGATCAGAGGAGCGGTCTGGCTAACCATACAGCTCCGTTGCAGGTGCCATGAAGTGGCTGGGGACCTGTGTCTGGGGAGTACAGAGATGGGAAGAGGGACCACCCCTTTCTGCAATAACATGGGCTTAAATTAAATTTTTCCTGATGTGAAATTGTACTCTTGTAGCTACTAGCTTTGTTTTGAAGAGCTCCTGATGAGGCAGTGCTACGTGGCTTGGCTGTGTTACAGGGTTTCTCCCCACATCCCCAGATACTTTTCAGCAGATCAATGTGGGAGCTGCAGCTGTAAAGTCTACTTTTTTAATTTTTTTTAACCTTAAAAAGAGAACAGCTTCTACTTTAAGTCAGATTTAAGGAACCATGCAAGACAGCCAGAAGCAGAATTTATTTTAGGTTTCCTAAGCGAAGTACATGCTACAACTTTCATGTCCGTGAAGGAATTGTGTTGCAAAGGAGCTTGGATGTTGTATCCATGGGAGCTTTAAACAATCTGATTGCTGGCAGCCAGGGCCTTGGCCTGTCACTGCCCCAGCTGAATCTTCCCACTCTTCCTTTCTGCTGGCTGGAGAGCTCATTAGACCTGCCTTGTTGAGCCACTTCAGCATGTAAGTTGGTGGAAAAGCTAACTCCTCACAAAGGTGAGGCGTGCAAAGGGCAGGCCAGGAAGACGCAGCTGGAGGCAGGTGAGTGAATGGGGCTCTGGCAGTCAGTGGCCAAACTGGCTTAGGCCAACTTGGGTTTGCTGCTTTAGACGTTTCATAAAACATATAGATGGAAATAGGTGTCCTAATGAAGGAAGAATGAAAAGCCTTGGCTTAATTGCCATGCACCACTTCAAAAATGGGGGGGTAGGGTGGGGGAAAACTGCGTTTTTAGTGTGCTGTGCTTTTTGTATGTGTTAGAAACATTTAACTTTATATGTAAGATCTCTAGATAATGACATAGTGACTGGTTTGGTTTTTTATGCTCTTTGAACTTCACTGTTTGCATTTCAGACAGGAAAATTTTACATACTGCAGACTTGGTAACCACAATATTTTCATACTGCAGGAGGGTTATTCTTGGCAGATTTGTTTATCTGGGCCCCTATATAAGGATAGGACAGAAACAAAAAAGATGCAGATGCATTGTTAGGTCTTAATTGTGGCTTCATAACCAACCTCTTAAAATCAGTTTCCTAATCTTGTCAATGTAATTTTTGTAATGCTACAATACTCTGTCCTGTAAAACTGTTTAAGTAGCCAATGTTTGGTAACCAAGCAGAAAATACGATATTGATTGTAGCTAAAATTCTGTCTTCTTTTTCCTTTTAGACTGCCATCATGACAGCTGAAGAAACAGTGAATGTTAAAGAAGCTGAAATAATTAAACTAATACTAGATTTTCTAAACTCAAGGAAACTTCATATCAGTATGCTGGCGCTTGAGAAAGAAAGTGGGGTCATTAATGGCCTGTTTTCAGATGACATGCTTTTTCTAAGGTAGGACTTCTTTCTGTGGTGCTTAAATACCACATGCATGAAAACACACAGTTGGACTGTGATTTGATGGGCAGCCCCATGCCACTAAGCAGGAGGTCTTATGCCCTTTCTTATTTTGCTGCTCCTTGGTCTCAATTCCATGGTGCAGCCCTGTATCGTGTTCCAGCTCTGAAGTTAATGACCTCCTTCTTTGAGCCACTTGAAGTAACTGTCTAAGCATCATCAACACAGGTTTAGAGTTAGATCGGTTTTTTGTTTGCTTGTTCATTCATTTTACCTTGGCTATTTTTCTGGCATGTTAATGAATTAAAGTGGAAAGTCTTAACAAGTGCCAGTGTCAGCAGAGGATAAGTCACGGAAAGCATATGAGCAGGAGTAGGATGGGAGAGCAAGATCTTCTGCTGGCAGCAGTGATCTGTTATTTGCTTACCATGTCACATGGAACTGAATGTGTGGTCTATTGATGTCTAAAATAAAATATTTTGACAATACTCTAGTGTGAAGATCTAGGATGAGTGGAGTGGTTTCCAAAATACTATCTGCGTTTCAAAATAATATCTAGGTTTATTACCATAAATTTAACAATATGAAAAGGGTCTCTGCTGTCATTAAGGTGTGAGAGTTGATGTGATTTTACCATTCATGATGTTGCACTCAAAATTATTAAAAGGGGTTACAGTAGTGTTTTAACATTGCTGTTTTCTATTTCATGCCAAAGGTACTTAGCTTTATAGAAGCACGAGAAAATAATTTATCCAGCTGTTTTAAAAGAATTAAAAACAAATTTTATCACTGAACAAGATTTCTCACCTGGTTTCTGTTTTGATTATAATTACGGGTATTGGAAAAAGATGAAAGAACGAAAGATTAAAGTTATTAATCGTATTTGTTTGTCTCATTCTTAGCTTAGTTGGAGTATACATCTAATGAGAAACTCACCCATTCCTTGTAGATCTGGGCCTTTTATAGAGAGCTCTGTGTGATAAGAGAGCATGAAGAAATGTAACTAATGCGCATGTGCAGTATAGCCCACTGGTCTTGGAGTGGGAGCTCTTGTGCTGGCATAGTTCCTGCCAAGCTGTTCCTCTTCATTCTTAATATGGGACCTGCATGTTTTCTGTCCCTCTGACACCCCACACACTCCCATTTAGGCCCAGCAGTATTTATACAATCAAAATTAACTCATTTTTAAGTTCGCTTTCATTCTTCAGGTTGTATTCATGGAATCAATATATGTATTCATATTCTTCAAGTAATAGTTTTTTTTAAAGTAAGAATTACAGGTAAAGCAGGAGACAGGACCGTTTTGTCCTTTTTTATGAGTCTTTAAAAGTAATATTTGTCCTTCTATGCAGTTATTTTTATAAAATATTGAGAAAGGACTTCGATTTTGCTCTTATTACGAGTTACATCAGACAGTCATCTTGGCATCTGTGCAAAGCATTAACTTTTCAAAACAGGTTGATCACCTGATATATATTTAAATGACTTGTGTATTTAAATGAGCTGCTTGCTTAGAAGGAAGGATTTTTTTTTTTTCCAGTGAAATTAAAGGAGTAACTCTTTTTTACTAGGCAGTTGATTCTTGATGGGCAGTGGGATGAGGTTCTTCAATTCATTCAGCCTCTTGAATGTATGGAAAAATTCGACAAGAAAAGGTAAAATAGAGTTTATGTCAGAGTTCAATTTCTTTGAGTTGTCGAAAATACATGAAAAGTATTGTGTGTGAAAGCAGTAGTTCCAAGTTTCTTTACCTTAGTTTTTGCTTTTTCTAACCTGTATACAGTTCCTAAAGTGTGTGCATGTGTTTTTTAACTTAAGCTATGAAAAATATGTGCATGCAATCTGTACTAAATTGTCATTTGTCGTACACTTTAAGAATATGGTGCATGTTGTACTAGGTTTTTATAGTTGGCTGCTCTGTCATATTTCTATTTAAGAAATGAGCATGATTGATAGACTTTTTTTTTCTTATTAGCCTTCTAATATTTTCTAATATTTCTGAAACTAACAATTGAAAAATAACATTTTTCTGTTGAAAAAATAATTTTGTGGTTACCTGTTTGTTAAAAGTTGAGATCGGAGTTCCTTGTCATTGCAATTTCTAAGTCTAACTCAAAAATTAGCTGTAAAATACCTTCCTTGTCTCTAAAAGAATATTTAGCTACTGGATCAAGATGTATGATAATTTCATTTCTCACCTGCAGATTTCGTTACATTATAATGAAGCAGAAGTTCTTGGAAGCCTTATGTGTAAACAATGCGATGTCAGCGGAAGATGAGCCTCAGCATGTAAGAATTGTGTCTGTTATGGGAATTTTTTTGTTGTTAAGAAGCCTCTTGAGGTAAAAAAAGGCAAAGCAGAAGTTCCCAGCACCAAATAAACACATTTTAGCTATTACCAAATGGTTTCATAAACAATGGAAGAAATAACTGATATGCTTTGGAGATAAATGTGGGTCCCAGGTCTCAAGTAGAATTGTATATAAAAGGGTTGCTTGAAACCTAGCAGCATAGATCAGTGACCATATGCTGTGTTTGTGGTCCTGATCCTGATATTTACTTTACGCCATTATGCTAAAGTACAGGGCTGTCTCTCCCCACCTCCCCACCCACCCCCAATGCTCTGAAGCAAGCCTCAGAATCACAGAAATTTATTGTCATAATCAGGACCAGGTGAAGTATTCAGGTTTGAATTAATCTTAATTTCTGTTGCTTTTAGAGAGAAAGCACACAGTTGTTTCTTTGGAGAGGATAGATGTGTACACAAAGGACCAATTCAGTTAAATGTGCAAATAGCAGGAGTTGTGAACTTAGATTTTTTTCGATATGGAAAGAGACATTAACTTCAAACTGACAAAGAAGGTGTGCAGATTATGAAATTAATTACAGTTTTTCATTTATGTTGATAATGCAGGAATACCAAATTTCTAACAGAAAAATATTATGAAATTAAAAATTAAGAATGCTTGTAGTTTTAGGAGAATTGATTTTTGTTTTCAAAACTGAGTTTATTTTAATTCGCTGTCCTATTAGAATCATAGGATGCTGAAAGGAACCTTTAAAGGCCATCTAGTCCAACCCCCCTGCAGTGAGCAGGGACACCTTCAACTAGACCAGGTTGCTCAGAGCCCCGTCCAACCTGACCTTGAATATTTCCAGGGATGGGGCATCTACCACCTCTCTGGGCAACCTGTGCCAGGGTTTCACTGCCCTCAGATGAAAAACTTCTTCCTTATATCTAGTCTAAATCTACCCTCTTTTAGATTAAAACTATTTCCCCTTGTCTTACCGCAACAGGCCCTGCTGAAAAGTCTGTCCCCATCTTTCTTCTAAGCCCCCTCTAAGTACTGGAAGGCTGCAGTAAGGTCTCCCCAGAGCCTCCTCTTCTCGAGGCTGAACAACCCCGACTCTCTCAGCATTTCTTCATAGGAGCGGTATTACACATACGTTATACTGCAAGGTCTTCTCTTGACAGACTAGAGAAAGCTAAAAGTAAGTCTTTATTTATAGTTGTAAAGGGAAGGCATATTATTCCTCTAATTGCTCAATCTGCATACTGTTACTAGGTAGCAGCAGAGAAAAAAAAAATGAGATGTATGTCCTTTATTTTTTGTTTTGAATGTTACCAAATGTGTTGGCATGTTGTGGATGAAAGGCTGCTGTACTGAGCAAATGCTAGGTAACATAGGTAAGTGGGATTTTTTTATTATTTTTTGAATCTTTGTAACTAAAAATAGTAAGTTATGTGTATTTAACATGGTTCTCGGCTTTAGCTATCAACAAACTTTGTACGAAAGCCCTCTATTCATTTGGAGGTCTTATCTTCTGGAACTTATTGAACTTCTTAAACATTTTTCATTGAAGAACAGAAAATCTCAATACAAAAGCCAACTCAAAAGTTGCTTATCACTGGAAACTAGAGAAATCTACCAGCCTTTTATAACTTACGCCAGTAGTTTTTCATAGACATAAAAAAGGGGAAAAATCGGTTAGCTTTGAGAATAGAAGTAACCTTTTGTGCTACAGTAGAATTGAAGCTTTTTAGCTGCAGCTTTAAAATTTTAAGTCTATTAAACCTGCAGTGACATGAAAAAGTTCCATAGATCTGTAGAAGATGAGGAAGGGGAATTTCAGGAAGCCAAAGCATCCAGGAATATGGCTCTGTTGTAACTATATTTGCATCAGCAATTTCAGACTCTATGCCATTTTAATGAAATATAAGCAGTAATAAAGGAGTGATAGCGGAGAAATTCTGCTATCTCCTGTTTTTCTTCAACTAACTGATTTATTGTAGAAACATATGTACTACAAACTACTGTGTTAATGTTAATATTTCTGTAGCTGGAATTTACAATGAGAGAGGCTGTACAGTGCCTGCATGCGCTGGAAGAATATTGTCCCTCTAAGGAAGACTATAGTAAACTCTGCTTGCTACTGACGCTGCCTCGCTTGACCAACCACGCAGAATTCAAGGACTGGAATCCCAGCACTGCACGGGTTCACTGCTTTGAAGAAGCCTGCGTCATGGTGGCGGAGTTTATTCCTGAGGA
>NW_010543738.1:10338-27119 GCF_000687285.1 Phaethon lepturus
GCTTCAAAGCAAGTAACAATCGTTTATTTCAGCTTGTAATGAAGGGATTGCTTTATGAATGTTGTGTGGAATTCTGTCAGAGTAAAGCAACAGGAGAAGAAATCACAGAAAGTGAAGTATTGCTGGGCATTGATCTCTTGTGTGGTAATGGCTGTGATGATTTGGACCTCAGCTTATTATCATGGCTGCAGAATCTGCCAGCTACTGTTTTTTCTTGTGCTTTTGAACAAAAGATGCTTAATATTCATGTTGATAAACTCCTCAAGCCTACAAAAGCTGCATATGCTGATCTTTTGACACCTCTTATTAGCAAACTCTCTCCTTATCCATCATCCCCAATGAGACGGCCTCAGTCAGCAGATGCTTACATGACCCGCTCCTTAAACCCTGCCTTAGATGGGCTGTCGTGTGGATTAACAAATCATGATAAGCGAGTCACAGACCTTGGGACCAAAACTTCTCCAATGTCGCACTCCTTTGCTAATTTCCATTACCCAGGAGTACAGAATCTCAGCCGAAGCCTCATGCTTGAAAATACTGAGTGCCACAGCATTTTTGAAGAGTCACCTGAGCGGTAAGTGCAACTGTAGCTTTATTTTTACCTTGGCTTGTGTTGCACTTTATCTTACTGGGTTCTTACCCACACTGTAACTTTGAACATAATTGTAACATTGAAACATAATTTGATTGTTTAAATTCTGTTGTAATTAAAACTCTGTATATAAGGGGTTTTCTTCCTTACGCTTTTGTGATCAAAGTAAATTTTTATATTTTGTCTTGAGCAATATAGATTCAATCTGGACTTTCTTAAAGTAGTAATCCTAGCACAGAGCACAAATATGCTCTAATTATATAATAAGAGTCTAGCTAAGACTTATGTTCAGTATTACTGAATTCTTTCATTCCAGACAGAGAATGAAATGGAGACTGTCGAATAGCTGTAACTCTCTTCTTTGCCCATCCCGTTCTGTTCTCAAGTGTCTGTAAATTTTGGTCCTGACATTGTAAATGGTTAAGTATACTTAAAAATTTATATATAGAAGTAGTCCCAATGAAGTCAATGGAAATGACTATATGCCATCATTGCAGCGTTTCTCTAACACTTAACAATAGTAGTTTGGCTTAAATATTTACTTATCACTTTCCAAACCAAATCTCAATAAGGCTGCTCAATGTATTATGGGTTTTATATTGGACTTGGAAATAGTTGGGTTACGATAGTGGTAAATGCTATTAATAACTTCTTTTAATGCAATGTAGGCTGCAAAGGTGACTTCTCTCCTTTCTTCAGAACTAAACCTGTATCAAAACTTTGTGTGTTTTACCTTCTGAGAGAAAAGTCCTGGTAACTAGAAGAAATGATACTTGCCCATTAAGAGCTTATCATCATGCTTTGCTTGGCCTTTATTTTGATCAGCAGTTCTGCCCCTTTCTAAATGTTATATCCATGCCTCTCTAGAAAGCAGCTGCCAGCTTTCTTGGCTCTTAGAACCAGGTGGGTAACTAGCACTGTACTTGGGTGCACTGGCCCGCAGAGGACACTTTTAGGGCTGTGGTGGTGTGGTGTTCAATCCTGGCCATAATTGATGACATAGTCTGTTAGTTTTGCCTTACAGCAATATTCTGTGTTTTGTGTTAAGGTAAAGACCAGCTGTAACTAAAGGCAATTAAAAAAACAAAAAAACCTACTGATGTCAGTTCACCAATAATAACAGAAATTTTTGCACTAGCATGTCTTAATACATTCTCTTAATGCTTATTTTGAAAGGAGCTATTTTGTTTGATTCTAAATGATCCACTTTAAATCTTTGGTTTTACCAGCCTCTTCACAACTGGAGTTTTTGTGGATGGCTTAAGTGTTGCAGAAGTATCTCTTGAGATCCATTATTACAAAGTGTGCCTCCTGAAGATACTAATGAATTGTGAATGCTCTAGTTTTACACATCTGTATGCACAAACTTTAACATTTGTGCATGTAGCCCAGGGACCAATGTTAAAACTGATTCTCAAAAGTTTTTTGTTTCCTTTTTCAATTTTAGTGTACTGGAATAATTCTGCACAAATAGAGTTATCTTGTGGGCTAAATAAAGTGGAAATTGCTGCAGTTTTTCTTTGTATAGGCGTTTGCATGTGATGTTAGATGAATTTGTTAGATCTTAACATGTTTTTTCATAATTAATACATCTCTTGAAGGTTAGAATTAGGTTAAGAGGCCAGACACATAGTTTTCAAGAAGGCATTATATCTTTCAGAAAAAAATCCAACTCCAAATTACATGTCCAACTTAAATGGCAATATTTGCAAGGGTGAAAGCTGGGAAGCTGAGCTTTACATAGATCTGGGCCTTGCTTCTTGCACATAACAGAAATATGGTATTTCTTTTATAAGTTATATTCAGCAAGCAATTATTTGTCTTTTAGTCAGTTAAGTTACTTTAGTTATATTCAAAATAACTTCTTAAAGAGCTTTGCTCCAAGTCACTGAGTGAAGAGGGCTTTAAGTTGAGAAGACTGAAGACAGGAATCCAAGGCCTTTAATGTGTTCTGCACACTTACTGATTGCTAAAGCATTTTGGAAAGTGTTCCATACCGTAATACTTGTATAATACAAGAGTAGCAAAAATGATCTAAACATTTTTATGTATACCACTTTCAGGAATGTTCAAGCTGATGGATGTTAGGCATAGATAAAATTTAGACTGGTAGTGTTAATTAAATTAGTATCTTACAGAAGACATTAGCCATATAGTATATCTGATACATTCCATGCACATAATTGCTTTCAAAACAGGAGATCTTGAATAACTTGTTAGTTAAAGGGAATGTAATTCCAGTGTAGGGATAGAAAACATGGAATTTGGATGTCCTGTGATGGTCAGGCTTTTTGGAAAAAGTGTGGAAAAAGCATACGGACTGTGCTTTTTGTTTGTTAGGGGGTTTGTTTTGTTTAGTGTAACCCATTGCAAGTGGGATTTTTTTCCTAAGCAATACCCTCAGTTTTATGTGACTTCAGTAGTTTGCACCCTTGCATTATCATATTTTACTCTAGAATGTTATCTTTCTCTATTTACTGGGGGATTTTCTACTCTTACTTTTTCTCAATTAAGCTTCTCCTCTTTTCCATGTTGCTGCAAGAAGTGATACGCCCGTGGAGCCACAGCATCCCATCAGCAGTGAGACTTTGTGCCAAAGTTCAGTTCCAGAAAATGAACCAATTAATGGAGCACAGAGTCAGGGATCAGCCAAACAAGAGAAAAATGAGGTAGTGGTTGTTTGTTTAAAAATAATGAGGCCCTTTGAGTTGTGTTCTAATCACTTTATAATGATTTGCCTTTGTGTTGAGGGCTTCATGCATGACAATGAGTTGCTTTGCTTTTTTTTTTTTACTATAGTGAAAATACCATATTCCATCTTGTACAGGAAACTACTCTTTTGTTTTTTCCCCATTGTATAAAGTTCTGCTGTCATCTGAGTTGGTAATGCAGCTGATTAGCAACACTGCTGATGTGAGAAGGCATGCTAAACTGTTGTGTGTTTCTTAAACATGGAGAAAAAAAAGGCTTTGCAGAACTCAAAGCCAGCAATGTTAGATTAAACAGTGCTTAAGAATCCTCTTAGTGTTTTAGCAAGGAATTTGGCATGTAGCCTGCAATTTTTGCTATTAACACCAAGTTTCAAAGGTCATCTTATGCTATTCTCTGTCTAGAACACAGAGAACATAAAAATCAGATAATTCCCTAGTAAATGTATCTTTGTTCTTCAGAATCCAATAGCATAACTTTTTGGATTCATCTTTCAAGGCTTGTGCCTTCACTATCCTTTTTTTCCTTTTTTTTCTCCTTTAGCAGCAATATGGGGGGAGTGAAATAATAGTTCAGTAGGAAACAATGAAAACAGCCACCTACTCAATTCTTTTTTCAGTTTTAAATATTTGTCTCTTAATTAACGATGACTAACATGGAGCACGCAGTCTGTTTTGTTTGCAGACTCCAGTTTGATTTTCTTAAGTAAACTTTGTCTTGGCTTATGACACCTATATGGTACTGAAAACCAGTCTAGTCTTGACAGGGCTATATTCTTGTAGACTCTGGATACTTGAGTGAGGCAACGGGGGCACACTGGAGGATTAACAAAGTCCTCCAAACATGAGGGCTTGACTCCCTTCCAGGACTTTGCGGAGTAACTTCTCTGCTGCAACAGCGTTGTGTATGCACATTGGCAATAAGGGGAGGGAGGAGAGAGCTTAGCTAGCTCTATAACAGAGCAGGCTTTGGAAGGCAAAAAACCGGAAGCAGAATTTACAGGAGAGAATGAAGACAGGAGATGCTGTGCTATAGCTGAAGATGTTGGCCAGACTACTGTACAGAAGTAGAAAAGAATACAGTACCCAGTCCAATTTCACTTTGTTTTGTTTTCCACATCATAGTGGTATATGTGTATACCTGTGCAAGTAAGAAATTAATTTAAGTTTCTTTTCATAGCTTTATTTTTGCAGTGTTCCTGGAAGGACTGAGTTAGAAGCCCGAGTAGAGTATGTGGGCAATATACTTTAGGTTTAGGTGTTAGTTTGGGTAATAATGACGTGGCATCCAAAGTATCAAAGGATTGAATCCAATTGCAACAAACAAGAATCAGTCATGGAAAGAAGTGTAGACAAGAATATACCTATTGCTTAGAAGGTTTATAACCCAGTGACTGGGGAATAGTTCACACGTTTGAAATGCAGAGAATGAATGCTTTGTAGACTTCTGAAGATAACTTTGGAGTTTCTAAATTGCAGGTATGGATCTCAGGAAACGTAAGGTGGTAAACGTTTTACAAATGCAACAGCACTAGGAAATCTATCGTAAAGCAGAAGATTATTGTGTCAGAGAACACAAAATAATAATGAAGGTATTTTTTGTTTTAGAAGAAATGTAAAGGCTCAGAGTTACAAAGAAAGATACTCTGCATGAATTGTCTGAACTAATTAATACAACTTACAATCAATAGATGACAAAAACGTCACTTGTGAAAACAAAGAAACCCACCTACGAGATTTTTTTCTTTTACTACTTTTTTTGTGCTAGTTAGTAAATCCACAGTTACAGATGTTGTCTTTAGAAAATGCATGGCACTTCACTGTTGATAGTTTGACCTTGGATTAAAGTGCAGTGAGTTCTAGAGAGCTGGCTGTGGGAAGCTAAAGATGTATGTAAAAAGGAAGACACTATGAGAAAGGAAGCTCAAGTATTTGTGTTTGGTCCAGAAAGTAAGGAACTTAAGAAGGCGGTGCAATTTCAGAAGGAAGATGTAACACTTGGGTAGACCAGGGTTGGCTACTGGGAGAGGTAAATTGGCTCTGCAGACTGATGGCAGATAGGTGTCAATGTGGTAGAAAAGACTAAATTTGTAGTGAAAATGTGACTTGGAATTTGGCATGTAGCTTACATTGTTTTCTGATTTTTATCAGTTTCCAATCGCCTATTTATTTTGATCTTAAGTAATACGAAAGTTTTGTAGGAAAGAGGAGTCATCTGAATTATGGCAAAACTACTTCAACAGTGAATAGCACAGGCTGGCAGCAATTTCCTTTTTTTAATATGTAAATTGTATCTGGTTTTAGGGAGGAACAAAAGCGCTGCACCTCAGAGGAGAATTTGCTGGCCTTTTGATGCCTGTATTGAAATAACAAACTAGAAAGTGAATAATTTAGGTTAAATACCGCAATTAACTCTTTCATTTTAATCAGTAATTCTCATTTCTTTTTAGCTTCGTGATTCAACAGAGCAGTTTCAGGAATATTACAGACAAAGACTACGTTACCAGCAGCACTTAGAACAGAAAGAGCAACAACGACAGTTGTACCAGCAGATGTTGTTGGAAGGAGGTGTAAATCAAGAAGATGGAGCTGACCAGCAGCAGAATCTTACTGAACAGTTTCTTAACAGGTTGGGGGGTTTTGCTGCTTCTCCCTCTGCCCATTCCTATCCCTCCTCAAGTTCTTATAATAATCTGTTTTGGGCTTTGTTGTTGTTGTCATTTGTTATTAGATCTATCCAGAAGCTAGGAGAACTAAATATAGGTATGGACAGTCTTGGAAATGATGTACAAACACTTAGCCAGCAATGTAATGGGAGCAAAGGGAATTCATCTACCAGTCCAGCAAGTAACTTTACATCACCACCTTCAGATGCTAGCCAGAGGATAACAACGGATAGCCAAAATGTTAATACAAGCACTCCTCGAAAGCATGGATCAGCTAATCAGATACCCTTTCCTGAAGAGTCACCTGTCCAGGGGAATCAAACGTAAGTTATGTGAGACTGTTCAGGACTGGAAATATCCTTCAGTTACCACTGTGGGAGGACCTGATTGTATTTATTTTTAGCTATCAAATAAATTTGCCTTTGAATAGGGGTATTTAGCTCATTCTCAGTGTTTTCTGTATATTTTAATAGGGATTATAATTTTTTTGACAGAGAAATAGTGGTTATTTGTTATGGTTTGTATTTTGTGCTTATTTTTAATTTCACATTTTTTATTCCATCTTATAGTTCTTGTTTAGTTTGTGGTGTTCTAACTTTCTGAAAGCTTTTTTAAGAAATACAAACTAGATGGAGAGAGAGGCAGGGCAGAGTGGGAACTGGATTTCTTCTGTTAACTAAAGGTTGTGCGGACCTGAAAGCAACAATGTTCTTCCACGTGTGTGTATATATGTTATGGATTGAAAACAAATACTTTTAACTTGCATTTACTTGTTCAATGCCTGGAGTTACTGCAAAAACAGCAACCCCTTGTGAAAATTATAGTTTAGTGATAAAGAATCAGACACACATAACATCCACACAAATGAGTCAGTTCTGAGAATGACTGAAACAGGAACTTGAGTCCAAAAAATACTTCTAAACAAATCTGTCCCTGCTTTTGTTTTTTCTGTCTTGTTGTGAATTTAAATTCTTCATCGAATCAAAGCAGTGTATCAGAACATGCTGTCACTCAGCCACAGTTGGAAGACTCTTCAGGGAATCTGACTAGGACAAGAGGTGATGAGGTGAGTGTTTTCTTATTGTACTTTACAATTTATGTTTTCACAAGATTCAGTATTTAATCTTGAATATGTGACTTCTTGTCATTGTTAGTAGATATTTAGAATGAATTTTGGTTGATGCAGTACCTACGGAATCACAGAACTCTTGAGACTAGAAGGAATGTCTGGAGAGTGAGTCCAAACCCACTGCTTAAAGAAGAGTCAGTGAGAGCAGGTTGCTTGGAGCTGGGTCCAGTTGGATTTTGACTGTCTCCAAGGATGGAGACTCTACAACCTCTGTGAACAACCTGTTCCCATGTCTGACCACCCTCACAGTGTTTTTAAAACAACAAAGAAGTTTAAATGGAATTTCCTGTATTTCAATTTGTGCCCATTGCCTCTTGTCCTTTCACTGGGTACCACTGCTAAGAATTTCACTCAATCTTCTTTTCTCCTCCTGTCAGGTATTTATGTACACAGATGAGATTTACACACACACTCCCTGGAAAGCCCTTCTGATCTCAAAGCCAAACAGTCCCAGCTCCCTCAGCTTCTTCTTGTACAACAGAAGTTCCAACGGGTGTCTTTTACAGCCATTGTTTTGTGTTTTCCAGGTTGAAATTTTTGATTGTTGGACTCCGGTCAGTATGGTCCAACTTTAGGGAAATAATTTTGCAATAAGTGCATACCAAAGTTTCTGCATCAGATAAATACAAATCAAAATTTTAGAAAGGTGGTGATGAAGTTGCCTGGAGGATGATGTAATAAAGCTTAGCATAATTTAATGATAACTTTGTGTTATCTACAGGGTGAAAAGCTGATTCTTATGTTTAGTATTATAATTGTTTTATAAACTGTGTTTATGAACTGGACTGTTTTCAGTAAAAATGCAGCTTTGCTCCCCTTGCAAGTTTCACGCAGATCAAACATGTCTACACAGAAATAAACTGTAATATCATGTGTTTGAGATGGGCTGTTTAGAAGAACAAAAGCTGTTGGAGCCTGAAGGGAGAATGAGAAATGCTAATCTAATGTTAGCTATACGAATGAGCTGAAGAAAAGAACATTCTGAAGTGTGCTATTCCTTGACCTGAAGTAGGCATTGTTTTACAAATCTGTAATTTGAGTAGTGTAGCCTGGTGCTGCTACTTACCAATACTTTGGTACAATAGTTTTACATTATTCTGCAAAACAGTCACATCCACTTTTAAATGTGCAGTTTCATGCTGCAGAACCTAATTTGACTGTTATCTTTTTACACAGGATGACAAATCAAAAAAGCAGTTCATTTGCATTAATACTCTAGAAGACACACAAGCTGTCAGAGCTGTAGCCTTTCATCCCAGTGGGAGTTTATATGCTGTTGGCTCTAACTCCAAAACTTTGAGAGTGTGTGCCTATCCAGAAGTAATTGACCCAAGGTGAGAAAGCTTGTATAACAGTTTATTTTTCTGGATCATAGCACTCCTTTCTCCTGTACCTACTGATATCTGTACATTTCATACCTTTTTCGTTGTCGTAAATAGTGCAGTGCTTTCCTCTAGAAACCTGAACTGCCAAACAAAAATAAGATGATCTGCTGAAGAATCTGTATATTTGTGGGCTACATTTTTGCTCTCTTCCATTACTGGCAAGATGCATTGCCACAATACCACACCTTTCCTTATAGAAATGTTCTTTTTGTCTCAGCAAGTGGGCTTTTCTGTGTTTACTGTGGTCGCTTTTGGTTTTGATATTCCAGCTGTAAAAGTGTCAATTCCCAAGCCAGCACAAGTTGGGTTTCATGAGGTTCAGTTTCTGGCAGGAGGACAGACTTGACAGTAGAGAAAGCAATACCCTTCTTCAACTTTTACAGCAAAATTTGCCAGAGCATGTCTGTTGGCCCATTGTTGCTATAAGCATTGTTTTCCTGATACTCTGGTTCCTTGACAGGAAAAGCACTTTACTGTGCACCTGATCTTTTCTGTTTTCATTTCACCCATTTTTTTAATAGGTAGGGGAAAAATATTTTTTTCACCTGGAAATAAATACTGCCATCTCAATAACCATCTCCTTGTCTTTGCTCCAGTTACATTCTTTTCTTGGAATAGGGGAAAGTGCAGACATCTAAAAACCTTACAATTTCAGAAGGAGCTACAAGTATGGACAGTGACTTTATCTGGGACACCTTACCAGTTTAGGACTCATGTTCAGGCTTCCAGAGTGTTCAAAAAGTAATCTGATGTTTCGGTTTTTTTATTTTCCTCCTTATATATCATCAGTAAGGCAGCCTTTGAAGTTTGATTTCAAAATACTTATTGGCAATGTATGAAACAAAAAAAAAAAAGTTGATTTCTCTGATAGCCTATGCAAGCTGGCTTGCTGGGCTTGAGGCCCAGACAGCCTTCTCTTAATTGGTAAACAATGCAAAACATTCTCAGTGGAACGGACACCTTATTGGCTAACTCTGCTCTCACACAACTTATTCTAACCACTGGGAAAGGTTAGATTGACTCTGCGGCCTTAGTCTCTAGTTACAGTGCATGATCTGCTGTGACAAGTGACATAGTGCATCTGGATATGAAGGGGATACTGAGATTTCCTTAATTCTGAACACGTACTTCTTCCTTTTATTGTCTGTCTTTTTCACTGTGCTTACAGTGTCCCAAAAACATTTCATCATGGGATTAACAAGTCAGCAGAGAGATTACATTATCTTAAAGGTACTCTAAACTTTGTAACAGCCTGAGTCTAGACACACATTCAAATTTTTCCATGTGTTTCAAAAAACTATAGTTGTATAGAACATCTGGTAAATGGCAGTTGTTTAATTGTACATCACAGTTTAGTTGGGATTTTTAAGTTTTTAAAATTGTCCTTTAAACTGATGTATGATTCAGGACAGGTTGGTTTTGGTGTGGGCGTTTTTTTCCTTTCTCTAAAGGTATAATAGTAGTGCGCTTTTTTCACATGTTTGAGATTAAACACTGATAGATCCATGTTACAATTCTGCAAATGTTGCTCAAATAATCACAGTGGTTCCACACAGCTGATTTGCAGCATGTGCTCTCTGTGCTGCTAGGCAGGTGCTCCCATGTCGGGACAAAGTCAGTGATTCTTAGCTGCTGCCTCTGCTTCTGGACAGATGTTGTGAATCCAAACTCTGAGTGCATTAGGCCACTTAGGAAGCTCCATAGTGTGTGTTGAATGGTGATCCTGATTTAGGCTAATCTGTCATGATTTCCTCTCTGGCAACAAAATAAAATTATTTTCCATGTAGATTTATTTTAGTATTCTTTACTAAAGCCATGTTTATCTCAAAAGTTTTTAAACAGATTTAGATGTTTGTCTTCTGTTTTTTCTCTCTGCCTCTTTTGTTCAAGTATTTATAGTATGGTTTCTTTCAACAGCAATTTAATTTGTTGAGTTTCTATTGTTGATGTTACTGAAGTTAAGCACTTGACTACTTCCTGCTGTGGGAACAGAGAAGTAACATTGTAGGAAATTAATCGATCGAAATAGAGGAAATGTACATCAGTTTCCTCTATTTCAGTTTTTATTTCAGCCATGTGTAAAGCTGATCTGGTTTGAGAAATAAGAATGTATGGCATGTTTAGATGCTGTGAAGATTTCTGCATTAACATACAATGGTGAATGGGTCTTTCTTGCACAGACTGCTGTATTAGATATTCTAGTAGATGAGTGAAGCTTTGAGAGTCACTTTATTCAACAAGTAATATCCAATGCAGGTGCCAAATGTGCTCTACACCACAACCAGGGAGAATGGCCCTACCTGGAGTCTGGCAGAAAGTTTCAGGGGTGGAGAATGTGCTGGTTTGGGCTGGGATAGAGCTAGTTTTCTTCACAGTAGCTAGTATGGGGCTGTGTTTTGAATTTGTCCCTGTTGATAACACAGGGATGTTTTCATTATTGCTGAGCAGTGCTTACACAGGGTCAGGGGCTTTCCTGCTTCTCACCCCACCCCACCAGCGAGTAGGCTGGGGGGGCACAAGAAGCTGGGAGGGGGCACGGCTGGGACAGCTGACCCCAGCTGACCAGAGGGGTTTCCCAGACCGTATGGAGCTGTGCTCAGCATGTAAAGCTGGGGGAAGGAGGAGGAAGAGGGAGACATTCAGAGTTATGGCGTCTGTCTTCCCAAGTAACTGCTATGTGTGATGGAGCTGCATAATGATGAACATGTATGAGGTTTTTTCTTTTTGTTGTCTGTGGGTTTTTTGTTGTTGTTTATTTAATGGCCAAAGAGGAGACAGTACTTGATTCAGGGCAGTATTTTTATGCGTCTCCCAGGTTGGGTTAACACAGAAGCATTTTTCTTGATACTTTAACCACTTCAAGTGCTTGATGAGTCCCACTCATTCCAACAGCAAGGATGGCATAGACAACAACTTCTTCAACAAAACAGCAAGCCTCAGTTTTTATTGTCCAGTACTATTAGGCACAACAGCAGCCCCAAACACAAGTATATGGAGCCCAGTCATATAATTATGCTGTCATACCAAACACAATCCCCAGTTAGGGGTTTTATCTGGTGCATGGAAAACTGGAAGAGAAACACCTTCCTGCACACATACATAGAGGTTACTCAGGCTTCTGCTTGCTTCTTTCAGGTGTCTGGATTTTTCCAATCTGCAGCCGGATAGTTTAGTCCCAGACCCAGCCTTTAGCCATGCCAGCTGTACTGGGTGCTACCATAGATAGTGCATGCCTTACTAGCTTTCTTAACCTACTGTTGCTTAACTGAACTCAAGCACGTACAAAAGTGGCCACAGGATCAAGATGTTGAAATATAAAGGATGTAGAGAAAAATCCCACAAATTTAGGACTCTGGGTTTCATTGTACGTTGCTAGTAATTACTGTATTTTCTCTATCAACCCTTTATAGATGAAGGGATTGTGTAAGTTCTTTTTGCATGTCCAGTCACAAATACAATGGGAAGATGAAGAAAAACTGAAAAAATGGGATGAAGAAGATCCTTTTGTTTTGTCTTAGATCACATGTATATGTTTCAATGCAAACAGTCACATGTATTTCATGTTACTTAAAATAATAGAAAAACAGTATTTTCATTTTAGAATACATTGTTTTCCTTACAAATAAAATGAAATTGCATATTTCTTTTTTTCTCCCCCCAGTGCTTATAATACTCCGAAACAACCTGTAGTTCGCTTCAAAAGGAACAAGCATCATAAAGGATCAATCTACTGTGTAGCCTGGAGTCCCTGTGGACAGCTGTTAGCTACTGGTTCTAATGATAAATATGTGAAAGTACTGCCTTTTAATGCAGAAACTTGTAATGCAACAGGTAGTGTGTGTGTGCATTTACTTTCAATTATTTGTCCAGTATTTGGCAAAACCATTCAAATTACATTGATTATAGGTTTAATAGATTTTCTTATTTTTATTCTTACCTTTTCTGTTTTGAACTTAGGCTACCTTGTCCTATGTAGTTCAGTGTTCTCAGTGATCCTTCCCTCCTGGCAGAGACAGCCTTTCTAGTTTACCATAGCTTACAAAAAGGAAGAAATATGCTCTATAAACCTGGGCTGGAATTGGGAGTGAGGATGGTCCACATACCTTTTGCAAAGCTTTAAGAACTGTAGGAAGCCTCCTTCATCTTGTTCCTCCATTTTTCAATTATTTTAGGACCAGATTTGGAGTTCAGCATGCACGATGGGACAATCAGAGACCTTGCTTTTATGGAAGGCCCAGAAAGTGGTGGTGCTATTCTAATAAGTGCTGGAGCAGGGGACTGTAATATTTACACAACAGATTGTCAGCGAGGACAAGGCCTGCATGCGCTGAGTGGTCACACTGGTATGTATGGTGTTCTAATGAAGTTGCTGGTTTGGGGTTTTTTAATGTCTTTGTGTTTTTCTTTCTACACAAATCTTTTTTTCTCTTCAGATTGCTCTTGAGGTATCTGGGCAGGGGGTGTGTGGTTTTTTTTTTTAGATATATTGGCTATTAATTTGATGGAGAGAGTGCATGCCTCATTCCAGAGAACATGCAAAACTGGGTATTGCTTTATGCTGTTGGCATTTTAGATGATACAACGTACAGGTTTTCCATAGGAATGTTAAATCTCTGAATGCAAAAATATTACTAGAACTGTAATATTTCATGGTTTGATTAATGCTCAGATAAAGATGTTATCTTGTTCACAGGTCATATTCTAGCACTTTATACATGGAGTGGCTGGATGATTGCATCTGGATCCCAAGACAAAACTGTAAGATTCTGGGATCTGAGAGTGCCAAGCTGTGTTCGTGTTGTGGGAACAACGTTTCATGGAACAGGTAAAAATTTGCTATTATGCTTCTGATCATTCTTGCATTAAAAATGTATTTTAAAGATGTCTGAGTAGTGTAGAGTAACGTAAGGGTCTTTTATATCACAGAATGGAGGCTTGGCTTTAAAAGAAAGAAGTTGTGAGGGTATCTTCACCTGTGTGTTGGTGGTGTGTGGCTTTTTTTAAGTAACATTTCCTTTCAAAAGCTAGCTAGTTCTTTGCCTTGTGACCTTCAAACAGACACTTCCAAGTACATTAAAATGAAACAAGACACAAGATAACTGTTTCAGAATCAAGGGAAGGGGTGGGAAGGAGCAGCCATTTTTGCAAGTTGTCAACATACTCTAGAATAATCTGCAAAAGGATTCTTAGGAACTACTTGGTTGGATTTGTTTCTTGAAACCTTGGGGAGGGCAATAAATTAGAAAGAGGAGGGGGGAATTCCTTGCATTTTTCTACATCTTTTCATAAAGAGTGACTTCATGTGTTTCATCACAAGACAGACACTTTCTCATGCAGCTTTAATCGTGTCTTTGCTACCATTCCAGTGTGACCTATGGCTTCAGAATTTTAAGTGCCAGAACATAAATTTTCTCATTTTAAGATAATAGTACTAGACATGTTCACCTTAAATTTAAGGGCAACATTCAGTATTCTTATACAATGTATCTTCTGTTTAATAAAAAAGGTTGGCTAGTTGCACAAATGGACTTAAGTGTAATGTGTGTTTGGGTTTTTTCTCTTGTAGGAAGTGCTGTAGCCTCAGTAGCTGTTGATCCTAGTGGTCGTCTCCTGGCTACAGGACAAGAGGACTCTAGCTGTATGTTGTATGATATTCGAGGAGGACGAATGGTGCAGAACTATCATCCTCATTCCAGTGATGTTCGTTCTGTTCGCTTCTCTCCAGGAGCACACTACTTGCTCACAGGATCATATGATATGAAAATAAAGGTGACAGACTTGCAAGGTAACATACTACAAAGGATACTAGGTTAATTTTCAGTTTGGTGCTTTTAATATTGCAGTTGTAAGAGAACTTCATTCAAAGGTCAGGCTTCAGTTTAAAGGAAGAAAAAATGGTAGAGCTTTGAAGGGTGTGAAACATATACAAATGTGATTGTGTCTGTTCACAATTGGCTAGTTGTGTTGCTAAGAATGTAGGCTATGAACTAAATCTTGGGCGGGTCTGGTTATGACAGAAGAACTAATTAACACTGTTGCCTGATGAGATGGCCATTGCTTTCAGGCAGCTTTCATAAAATTGACCTTTAAACAAAAAAAGTATAATGCTTATTTTTATTGTGAAGAGTTAAGAGAGAAGGTAAGAGATACCTAATCAACTTGATTTTCTTGTACTGTTAAATTTTTAATCATATTTTTTTAAAAATTGAATACCTGTGTTTTGAAGTTATACTGTGTCCAGTAATCCCTAAAATCCAAAACACTGAGGCCTTGTGTTAAGTATGCTTCATAAGGTGAAACACATACGTAAGCTTCACTAAACAAACAAAAACCCACCCCAAAAAACCCCCAAAGAGCTGGGATATAAATTCATGAAATGACTAACGGTTTCTGTTCCTCTGCTGTAGGGGACCTCACGAAGCAGCTGCCTCTTATGGTGGTAGGAGAGCACAAGGACAAAGTTATTCAATGCAGATGGCATACACAAGATCTTTCCTTTTTGTCGTCTTCTGCAGACAGAACTGTAACCCTTTGGACCTACAATGGCTAGAGTGCAAACAAGGGCAACCTATGCAGCTAAAGCACAGAGACCTGAGACTATAGAACTGTAAAAACAAAGTAATAATAATTAGGGTTTGAGAGAGCAGCAGTTGAGCAGGAGAGTAGCTTACCAAGAGGAGAGGCATTTTTCACAGATTTTTCTGGTTTCTAGGAGGTCTTGGTGTTTTTAGTATATTCTTTTGCAGTGCTTTCAGTCTTCCATGTGAACTCATGCTGCTGTGACCTGTTGTAGTCTTGTTGCCAAAGTCTATGAGGAGAACTCTTACGTTGTCGATGTGCACTCAAAGTAACATGAATGACGTGTTTACAGTTTGGTATTAATTGCATTCCTTGGTCTTTGCCTCAATGAGAATTTTATATAGACACTTAAGTTGAACACTTTAATCCAGTCTGTATGTAACTAGTTCCACCCACGCACATAAAAGATATTACTTCCACTGTTTTTTCAGATCTGTTACAGTCATCGCTTCTCAATTAGAGATCAAACTTTATAACATCTCCACAATTTCAATTTTTATAGTAAGAAATTCTGAACTTTAAAGGTGATTAGGCAGTAACTACATCTTGATTATGGTCCATTATCTAGTGTGGGTTTTTTTCTTTTCATCTAAACTGGGTGAAATGTTGCTGGTTTTACTATGTGACATTGTTTTGAACAAGCTAACATGTTGGAGGGGAAAAAAGTAAAATATTGATTTTTTTTTTTTCTGTAGAAACACATATTTTACTTTTTGAATGCAACAGAATACCTCTGTGTATAATGTACTGTAGAAAAGAGTGGATTGGCAGCAGTTGTCACAGTGAGCTTAATGGCTATCAGTTTTTCAAGTAAAAGGGATACCATTAATGCTGTAACGGAGACCAGCATGGCTTAAAACGCTATGTCTGCATGATAATTTAAGAATTAAATTGTTTAAATTCCTGGTTGAGAAGCTTATCTGAATTTTATTTCTTGCACTGTTTATGTATGGGAAATTGCAGTTTTATTTCTACAAAACTTTAGATTCTAATGTTTATGTATTGTTATATTTTCATATTGTACAGTTCCTTTTACTTTTTAAAATATAAACCTTAAACATTAGGTTATTTATTTATTTGAACTGCGGTTAAGTTTTGGATTTTCTCGGTTACTAAATTATATGTGCACTGTAGCAAGCATTTTTAACTATCGTATAAAAGTGGAAAGGTAAATATAGAAGTGTATCTGTGCTATAATCTCAATAAAGACCTCCAACACCTGCAGCTATCTCCTCTGTTATTTTGGATTCTCCGTTTGTAACTCCTCTGTGCCACTCCTATATTTAAACCATATGTCAAAATCTGTTGCATGCCTACAACTGTAAAACACTTTGGATTACTGATGCCATTTGCAAGTACCTGGCTTTGCAATGCGGTAAGTACTAATTCAGGAGCACAGAGCTGAAACTGTGTTTATTTTTCTGTATTGGACACATAGGTTAAGGGCCTAATGCTGCTTCGGAGACAAATATAACTTTTCCCTTTTCTGTTCTGCTAGTTCTCTGGCTGTGGTCAAAGTCGGCAGGCTCTTTGTAATTAGCATGTAATTGGCACTTCAACTATTTAAATACTAATTTCCTTCAATGATTTTTATTGCAACGTCTGTCTTTGCAGAGAGGACCCAGTTTCCAATCTGTTGGCTTACGTCCCTGCCTCCCGCTGTGCTTCTGAGCTGTTCTGAAGGGAGGCTGTAGACACCTGGGCAGCCGACGGGGCCGGGGG
>NW_010543739.1:0-20003 GCF_000687285.1 Phaethon lepturus
CGGACGGGTGCCCGACAGGCAGCATTGTGCTACCTGAGGCAGGGCAACACCTCACGGCCACCATTTTAGTGCCCCGCACGGGTGCTATGCCCTTGCTTCAAGCAGGACAAGGGCCTCCTGAGCACCATTGACCAGCCTCGGGCAGGGCAGCACCTCACAGCGGCCATTTTACTGCCTCAGGCAAGGGCAACTGCCTTTGGAGTCCATTGCCCAGCCTCAGGCAAGATGAGAGACGTGTAGGGGTGCCAGCCACAGGGCCCATCTTTGAGCTGATTAAGCAACAGGAGACCCAAACTTTTCATGTCCTGCCCAAGACACCATCCCCTCCCAACCTTTCCTCATCACCTATCTAATGGTGATGCTCTTTGCAGTCAGTGGGCCCTTTGTGGGGCCTTACACCACAGCTCAGGGATGGGAGGGAGCACTGGAGGAGACTAAAGGCAGTTTTAGGCAAGCCCTCAGGACACTGTGGCTTTTCGTCTGAGGGGCTGGCGGGATGCGGGCTGTTGTACGAGCTGCCCTTTGTTCAGCCCTGTTGCCACTCCCGCACCTGGAGGTGCCAGGAGGGCACCCTTGGTGCCAGCCGTGCAGTGGGCCTGCCGTGGGCCTGTGAGAAAGGCACTTTGTTATTGTAGCTACATGTTTTCCTAACCAGACCATTTCTAAGGTGTACCTGAGTATTTCTAACTGGTCTGTCTCTTCGTGTTCAATGAATTTAGAAGTAGGGGAGAGAGAAAACTCAGGTGTAAATCTCCCCTTCTGTTCAGCACCGGCGAGTGTGGTTTTGACTGGGGCATTCAGCATGTCTCCCGCCTGCTCTTCAGCCCATGGTCACAGTAACCTATTCCTGGCTCCTTCACAGCCAGCGATGAAAGGGTGAAGTCCAGTGTCAACACAACTGATGGAGAGAAGGCTTTTGCTGTGGCTTCCCGAAAACACTGTGAATAGGTACCTCAGGCTGTGTCCCTGTGAAAATACATGCCCTCAAGAGGAACAACAAAGGCTGTGTGTAAAGGAGGACAGCACAGAGTTACAACACATCTGATGCCTCTTCTGTTGGTTTTTCTTAATCCAGATTGAGAATCTCTTCCTCTCTCTTTTTCCTCGCAGTACTGGCACCAGGTCTTTAGCACTGTGCTGGCAACACAAGTGGTGCTAGGATCATGATATGAGGGAGGAGGACTGGTAACAGCAGGAAACTAAAGCTAAGTGATGTGGAGGGAGGGGACTGCTGGGGCATGGAGCTGCTGGATGAGTGTACAGGCTGGGGAGCACTATCCCCCTGTGATCCCAGCTCCTGTTATATATGCTTCATGTGCTTAAGAGACGTCCTGTAAATGATAAAGCAGAATTTTTCCTCTGAAGTGAACTGATAAAATAGCAAATTTCGATGGAATATGGTTCCATCAGAGCTCCTCTGTCTTGCTCTCGAGACAGTCTTCATGCATAAAGCGCTGTTGTTTGTGAAGAGGAAAAGCTTTGAGGGCTGATAGCAGCTGTAAACTCTAGAGTGGCCCTGCTTTAGCAAGTGCAAAGTCACATGTTTTCCTCTACTAAGGGCTTTTCGGAACTGCACATAGCAGTGAGTCATGTTTTTTGCCATGCTTAAATTTGCGACAGCTCATTTCAGGTCAGGCAACATAATACATTCACATGAATGGCCGGCAGTTCAACTTCTGCAATGCCAGCGGCATCTGACGGCAAACTTTTCAGCACTGCACATTGCCCTACCTTTCTTAACCCTAAATTAAATTTTTTGAACAAGCTATAAACAAATATAAGGAACCAAACCTACAAGACTGACTGGCTGTGTGTCTTTTCTCTATGGGCAAATGGTATTAGATGATGATGCTGGGGAGCACTGTGTGATGATGGTTTTCATACGCTGCTTAATTAGAAATTAATTAGAAATTAAGGATCTTCACCATGGCCACAGACTGCAGCTGTTTTAGCTCGTTCTTCTCAGTGTAGTGTTAGATAGACTGTTGTAAGTACACAGCAGTTACGTGTTTCAGCAGCCAAAGCAGAGGAAACACGCTGTGCTGCATGTGCAGGAGTAACCAAATGTGCAGCAATCTGGGCATTAAGTTTGAGGTCTCTGTCTATGGTACAAAATAGGTACTTGCAGGGACCTGCTGTGAGACTCTTGTTGAGAGGCCTATGCAACATGCAGTGATTCAGTGTGGTTATAAAATGTGATGTAACTGGCATTAACCAAAATATATTTTTCATATGCCTTCCAGAGGAAAATATTTTTCTATAGATCAGTTAATGCAATCACATAGCTGATGAGGTGTGGCTGATCTTGATGGAAAATGAGTATTTGATACTACATCAGTATACCTATATCACTCTGGTACAATATATGTCTCATTGCACCTTGTTTGTACTTTTGGATCCCTGCTTTAAAAGCAATTAACCTTTATTCCTGAGAAAGAGAAGAATTACTGAATATTGGTAAAGGTTGGTTTGAACCATGACAAGCTAGCGACATCAGTTGACAATAGCCACAACATGGTATTGAATGCAACACTACACTTGACAGAATGATGCACGTGCTGACAAGTCCATTGAAAATTACAGGCTAGCTGTACCACAGAGCTTGAGCAAACCATGATGCAATATGTTTAAGACACTATTTTTATGCCTGCCACATTAGAATCAAGTTTTAATGGGCATGCAAGATAGATTTATGCTGAATGTTACGTAGACTTATCTTCCCTTAGCTGTTATGTTAATCCCAAAACAAACAAACTAAAGACACAAGAAGAGGAGGACAAAAATATCCAATAAGGAAATTCTGAAAAAGAACAGGCTTGCAAGGATCAGCAAAAGTGAAGAAAAAGACAGAGAATTAAGTATCAATCAATCAAACTTCTATATTATGTCTATATTGTTGGTTGCTAAGTTTGCAATTTTTATTTGTAAAGTATTTCAATTACTTATAAAGACTTACACAGCTAATCAGTTAGAACTGACATACATTTTGGCTAAATACCTATAATTACAGTTGTTTCATACCTGAGCCCCTGTTACTGATGTTGTGTAACAAGCAGTCCTGATTGCTGACATCAGCCCACTTAATGTTCCTGTATTTATGTGATAATTAGATAAAATCAAATAAAGACTTTCTAGTAACTTCATAAAATACAGTAAATATATTTACTGAGATTAGTGTAGATGTAAAATATTATTTATGGCTTCATCTTTTTCTGACAGAGAAAAGGAGCATGAAAATACATAAGTGTTTTAGCTAGGAAATGTTACTTTTTAAAGGTATGTGTTCCACTGTAACAGCCTATCAGTCTGTGACATGTGAAGTGAGATTTGTGGAGAGAGTATCTTTGATTAGACCTGCTATTTAGAAAAAAGCAGTCAATTCAAGGCTTTGTGCTTGGAAGCTTTCTGCTTTTCCCAGCTCCATCAGCTCTCATTTACACCCTTAGGTCACCACTGCTACAACATGAACAGTAGATGTTTGTGTTGACCTAGAATATACAGAAGACCACACTAAGGTGCCCTTGTAAATGAACATGTAGAAATGATTTGTTTAGAAACAAAGCCTCAAAGATATTTTAGGTTATCAGCTTATTCAGAAGATGCTTCAGATGTGCGAGGTTAGAAAAGCTGACAAAAAGAACCTTCAGTCATTCTAAATAAGGCGTAACTGAGTGGCAGATTTGGACTGAGTTGTAGATATCTCTATTTAAACAGAAGACCTCAAAGCATCAGTTATTCAGTACATGCTACAAGTAAAATGTATGGGTAATGTACACATTACAGAACATCCCTTTTAACATTAGAGCAATAAAAATGCATTTGTTTACTCCAAGGTGAACTGCATTGTAGAGCAGAGGGACTGCAAAGGGAGTTTTTCCCTACGTTAACCTGACAGTCTGGGTGTACAAGGAGCATGAGCAAAGTGACTGCTCTGCAGCAGTCAGTCCATGCCCACTGGAAGCCAGAGGGGAGGGTGCCCTCGCCCAGCGTCGGCCATGCGCACCCAAGGTGACCACGGACTCCAGGAATAGTCAGTAGAGGCTTGCGTTTTCTCCTTCGGTCTGTAGGCTAGAGGAGATTAGCACTGCAGCCTGCCAGGCTGTATACAAACAGGCAGTCAAATTCCAGTCCTCAAAGCTTTCTGCTCTCCTCTGTTCAAATCTTTATTTCACCAGCTCTGTCACTCAGTCCTACTAAAGCTCATCCCACTAGACACTCCGTGATTGGGTTCTAGCCTTTTGGATCAGTTTGCTCTTAAGCTTCCCTTAGTCTGAGTAAGCTGCAGCATTGCTTCTTTCCTTGACATCTTTGACATGTATCCTAGGCATCTGCTTTCCGTCTTTAATCCCTTTACAAAAATGGGTTCTTGCTGGCCACCTGCCATAAGCCTGCAAGAGCAGCTTTGGTTTACCAGCCGTCTCATTAAAGTGAGTACCCTGAGCTCCAACTTTCCAGGCTCTGATTTGTCACTTCCTGGGCATATGTAACAGTTAAAGTAAGACAACACAAAGTTTGTGAAGATTTCAAAAGCAGTCACTCTATACCTGGACTAATACAGCTGTAGACAAAAATAACAAACTTTTACAGGCATTTCTTCACCTCATCAGTCTGTGTGTGCTCCATATTCAGAGTACCTCTGCAGAAATCTTTGCCTTTCCTATCCTGCCCTCATAAGCTTTTTCCTGAATCATAGAATTTACCTTCTGTGTATCCATTTTCTTTTTCCTTCAGCTCATCTTGAAGTTAAACAGAACCATTCTGCTTTGGAAGTATGTCCATCTGTTCTGTCCCCAGCATCCTTTGTCTGTGTGCAAGTTACCTTTGAGTGACCCTGCAGTCTTTCAAACTGTGTGGTTTAAAAGTAGTCCTGTTAGCTCCTGTTCTCTTTCCAAATCTTTCAGAAAGGCTAGAAACAAACAGTTTCAGCTGGGATATGGCCATTCCATTGCTTCAAAATTACTTTTGATTGTTTCTCATCAGGTAGATACATGGCAGAGCCATGATGAAAAATAGCCAATTCTGCAGCCTTTAAGATAAAGCAATGGCATAGTGGATTAATAAAATCAATTAGAATTGTTACATTATATACAAATTCTCCAGCTTGTCACATGGGCATTTTCACATCTTGTGATTTTATCAGGAAACTCCTAATATTTATGGTTACCCTAAATTTTGGTTTTCTGGAAGCATGTGGCTACATGAAACTGCCAGCTTTCATTTTTTCAGAAAATTCTCATGTGAACGTAACCAGAGAATGGCTGTGTCGGATCAGATCTGGCTAATCCAGGACACCACAAGCGTCTGACAACATTCAATAGCAAACTCTCAGAATCTAACAGATAGGGGAAGTACAGCATGGTACTACTGTGATATCACTTCCACACTTAAGCGATCAATGGCTTAATGATTTCCTGAGCAGAAGTTGCACTGAGGTTATGTGGCTAGTAACCATGTGAGAGTTTCCTTCCATAAATTTGTCTAGGGTTTTTTAACCCCTTTGTACTCTTGGCCCCACAAAAATCCTGCATCAGTGAATTCCACAAGATTATGCAGTATTTCTTGTTACTTTTAAACCTGTTACTTCATCCTCTCATTGGATGCCCTGTAGTTCTTCCATATTCACCATGTCATTCTTTACAGGTCTTGGTTTCCAAGCTGAAGAGTCTTAATGTATTAAACTAAGACTTGGTAAGAAACTATGTTGTCTTCCTGGTAATTCTGACTTTTTTTTTTTTTTCTCAATCTGTTGTAGCCTTGCTATATTCCTTTATGATGAGTTCACTGTAGGGCTATTATTTAATACGTGGCTGCAGTATGGATTCATTCATTGACATGGAGATACTTTCTGTTCTCTTCTCTATACCCTCCAGTAATTCTTAACATACCACGTACCATGTCTCGTTACTGACCATTGAGCTGATACTTTCAGAGGACTATACAAAAAGACTGCCAAGAACTCCTTCCTGCACAGAGCCCATCTTTAATTACATAAAACTCTGTGTAAGGGATTATTTTTCTTCATACATCAACATTAGGTTCATCAGCCATTTTAGTGGCCACTTACTAAATGTGTTGAGATCTTGCTACAACCCTCCGTAATCAGCTTTAGTTTTGAAGAGCTTGAATACCAGCAACAGTCTTTCTTTTCTCATGGCAGCCCCCATTTTCTTGTCATTTATGAGTATTCTGGACAGATAACTAGAATGTACTGGTCACCTACTTCCATATTTTTCATCAACATGGTAAAAGCTAGCCATTTATTCCTGTCCTTTAAGCAGAGAACTTACCCTCTTATGCCAGGACAGCTTCATTTCAGAGTCTTTGGCGAAGAACCATATCAAAAACTTTTTTTTTAAATCTGCCAGACACCATGTAGCCAATATATGAGCATTGAATTTTTTTTCAAAGTAATCCTGGAGTTACTAACTGCTGTTTGCTTAGCAAAACTGGGGGGTGAGACCAAACACTCAAATTTAGTAAATGCATAAACAGGATCCTACATATATGTTAAAAGTTGTTATTTTGAAGCCTGTTTTGTAACTTTTCAATGATTGGTGTTGGCAATGCAACTAATTGCATGTAATTGGTAGTACTTTAGTATTTATTTGCCTTCCCATTCTGTATGGCTTTTATTATGCGTGGCTACTTGTAGTTAGGGAGGAGGTGCCTCACTGAAAACCCATTTCACTGAAATAAACCCTAAGATTTACTCTGAAATTGAAGGGGATTTTCAAAGTTCCTGGGATTTGCATTAGTCCTGGGCAGAAGGCAGAGTATCAGGCACTGTAAGCCAAAGCTACTTTTCCTGTGCAAAGAATTGAATGGTGTGGAATGCTATCATTAATAGGCACTCGTAGTATTGGAGATAAATGTAGAGAGGGAAACTGTAAGCATACTTATAAATATAGAAGGCTTAACGGTACCGTTAATCCACAGTCACCAAAAAAGGTCTGCATTGAGTCAGAGGATGTGGGGATACTGTGCTTCCAAAAGTGCCAGGCAATATAGCTGCTAACCATATGGACCTTCCAGTGAGAGAGCCTCTCAGTGTCCATACCCTGCTCCAGGTTTCCCATATGTAATGTGTAACACCAAGTGAGATGGACAGAAATATCAGGAAAATGCAAGGACTGAGGTGGTCTCGGTTACTTGTATCGAGTCACCGATGGGAGTAGTCTGTGTGCCATGGCCCTCATTAGCCATTGAGTCCTGGCTGTGGCAGTACCGATCCTGACATTATTTTAGTAACTGGAGGTACAGAAATGCCATAAGAGCTATAGCATATATCTTTTAGAAGCAACCCTGAATCTGGGGATATCGGGAATATGAGTTTGCTTTCTTAGTGTTTGTGCCTCCTCTGCTATTGCTTTTGTACTGCATTTTAAAAGACCAGTATCTATACTTCACTGCAGCTTGGTACTTTGGTAGAGAAATGTACTTGACTCCCTACAGTTACTGCAATTGGAGGGGGATCTGATTAGGATGCTTTTCCTAATTAAGTGATATCACCTAAAGTGAGTTTCCCTACCATTGTCTCACTGTAGTGTAAAAATAACAACAGAGGAGAATCATTTGGTTATTTTATTTTCCTGATTAAAATGTCTTTATTCATTCATATTTACAGGGTAAAATTCCATCTTAATGAAAGACTGAGGGTCAGTTTTCTAACACAGCTAATTATATGTCCTCATATCCCAATCACAGTTAGGGCTCAATTTCGTTGAATTCAGCAGCAGCACGTCTCAGTAGATCCATACGTAGGGAGAAAGCCCAAGGTGGATGCTCAGCCACCACAGATCAAACAAAGGGTCCTTCAGAAGGTTTTTTGTCTGCAGTCAAGTCTGGGAGAAAGCTACGTACCAACCCCTCCCGAACCAAATGCAGCATAAAAATGGGACTTCACAGTGTGCCTGAACTTCTTTGACTTGAGCCAATTCCATAAGATCTGTGTATTTCAGATTGAATTTTTATGCTTCTGCATTGGCAATCAACCACTCTCTCCCCAGAAGAAACACTCCTCTAGAGTTTTGCCCCCTTCTGTGCTCTTTTTAAAGGTCCAGCTGAGCCCATATTTGACTAAAATTCTGCTCTCCTAACCGACGCAGGTAGTTCCATTGAACTGCTTGGGCAAATAAAGGGGGCTTGGAACATCTTCCCATATGTTTCTTGTTAATAAATACAAATAAGATAGATGATCTCTGTATTTTATCAACACTCTCACTTTGGTTCCCCATCTTATTTAGGCATCTCTTCATGAAGTTATATAAGAAATCTTTTTAAGACCTTCAAAGTTAAAAGACATCATCTTAAAAGAGATGTTCCTCCCAGAATGAGAAATGGTTTGTTATGGCAAAAGAGCTGGTTTATTTAAGAAAATGTTAAAAGTTAAATATATTCATTTGTCTTTTTAATTAAAGAATTACAGGCAAAGCTGTTGGATCCAAGTCCTGCTGTTCTTACAGCTAAATATCATATTTATGGAAATCTTGCCCAAAACAGGCTTCAGGAGCAGGCCAGGTTAGATAGATTTTCTAAACAGTTTATCATGTAATGTTCATTCATTCATTTATTGTTTGTTTACTCGTAACACTAAGATTTATGTTGCTTCAGTTTCTTCTCATAATTGTACACAGCACACCTTATAAAAGAAGTTTTCTTTATACTAGTTGAAGCAGGATTTCATATGGCTCATTCACTTCATTCTGACTAGTAGCACTCCATATAGAATATTTCATCCTTGCGCTGCTGTCTTCTGTGCCTTTGTGCCTGCATGCTAAGCCATTAATGGAAAAAATAGACTTTCCTGCAGTTCTGAGTTTTCTTTCTTCTACTTCCTTTCCCAGTTGTTTTTATTGATTCTATTACAATAAGGAACACACAAAAGAGAAGATTAGGGCAGAAAGATTTCCCTAGTCCATCAGTAAATTTCCTAGGATTCATTAGCTGTAATTTCTTGAAAAGACTTAGAGTTACATTTATATTATGTAAATAAAATGTAGAATCCAAGGGATAAGCTCTTTCCCATTCAATAATGTGCACCAAAAATAATTCAGCTGAAGCCAGTGGCTTAAAATTTGTACGAGAGAGCAGAAAACCAGGCTGGTGTACAGAATGGCAAATTCTTGTCACTTCTGCTTAGGCAAAAATCTAGAGAAAGACAGCTGTGAGAGTTTTGTCCAAATAAGAATTTTGATCCTCAGCCAAGGAGCATGAAGAAGACCAGAATTAAGTACCAGTATTTTCTAGATAGTGTTTGATAGGCTGCTCTATGCTTGTGATTTTTTTTCTTCAAATGTTTTTCTTTTCATTTGTACACACTGCACCAGATTGTCTCCTCATTATCAGAAGACAGTTTTGCCTGTTGAAAGTGATGATAAATGATATGATTGAAACTTCTGTTTAAAAAATTGCTCATACAGTGTATCCTCTTGAACCAAAGCTCAACTTTCCAGAACTTCACATCATCCCTTTTAGAACTTTGTCTATCCAAAGGATTAAAATATTTTTACCTAAACCATTTGATCTTTCCCTGAGATATATTTGCTTTAAGAAACAATGAGTTCAGAGACAGTTCTGTGACTACTTTAATATTCAAAGTTGTCATTATGGCACTGACATTGTATTTACTAAAAAATGGTGTCAGCAATGTAATTTTTCATTAACCACTGATCATAAAATTGCCCTCAGTGTTAAGAACATTGGGGTCTTTACGAGTAAGCAGTGTCACATTCACAGATGTTTAATTGAAATATGAACATGAATGGCACAATTGTCCTGCTGGTAACAGGAGCATTAAGTAATTTGAGGGTATATGCTGTATTGTAGTAGTAGTTTATGAAATACAAATGAAGCTTCAGAGACGCTAAAGAACAGTCTTTGAAAATGCATTTAATACTGCTCTCAATTTTTGTTGCAAGGGGTTTTGGGTTGGTTTTGTTTGTTTGTTTGTTTTCAAAAACAAGCAAACAGATGATAGAAGGTAGTTGCCTCTTAAAAGTACGAGTCCTTACATTCCCTCCTCCTAATTAATCCCATCCTCAAACCCCATTCACTTTTGCAGTAAAGGTGGCCCCTGTTCATCTGGCTTTGGTGCATTTACAACTGATGGGCAGAAAATGTCTTAGTACTACTTATTTGTTGTTACTACATGAACAGCAACAGGGAACAAATAATAAATAATGTCTGAGGAAAACATGTTGTCAAGACTCAGAAACTTCACAAGAAAGCTGATCTGCTCAGTGTGGCTTTTTAGACAAAAGATTTTTTGTCTTTTGCATTCTCTAATATATATCCTGGTTTAAAAACAAGCTTCTGAGCTTGGAAGCAGTGCCTGTGATGTCAAAAATAGTATGTATTTATAAATATGTACACAGTAAATGATAAATCCCAAATTTTAAAATAATACATTTTAAAGCAAATACTATATTCTGATGTATTTACTAATAGTAATCCATGGACAAGCTTTGCATTCTTCACAAAAGTGAAGTTACAGTCACTTCTTTGGAAAGAAAGCATTTTAGACAGTTCATCTCAGCTGTTAGGTAAAATGGGAAACCTTTCTAAGGCTGTAAAAAATAGTAAATTTTATGTGTCTGTTTGAAATGCATGATGCAGAGTCTTAACTTTTTAAATACATATATCGTACACTCAAAATTAAAGGAAATAAATAAGATGCATTAAATAGGGTGCTTCTCCCTGGCAAGTCACTGACCTTACGCAAGTAAACTCTGCAGCCTCCTCTGTGCCAGAACATTAGTCGAATAGTTGCAGTAAGAAGAGAGAATCAGATGCTATTTAAAGGCATTAAGCAAAGTGTAGATGTTTAATACAGGTAACTCAGCTGTGCATTCAGTTAATATGGAAATAATTATTATAATGTAGCACTTCATTATTTATAATGCATTAAATGGAGATTTTTATATGATGCCTTGACAGAGCAGACAGTTCGCTTGCGTAACAGATAACGAAAGTACACAAAAATTACAATAAACACAGAAAGGCTGAAAGATCATTTAAAAAGCAGTATGTATGATTTGGTAATTAAGAATAGATATTAACCACTCCCAAATGCTAAGCAAATAGGATTACAAACCACACTGTTCAGTGGTTTCATCTCTGGTTTTATGGAAAAGATTTAAATTCTCTTCTCTGGTGCAGGAAAGACTGTCTGAAATACCTCCATATTTTGAATGACTAAGCTATATATTTTCTAGTTATTTTCTTCATGCAGAGTGTGAGAAATGTTTATTCTAAAGCCCAGATGAAGCACCAATGTGAGAAATGTTGTACAGCATCTCATGTTGACTGGAGCTAATTAACTGCGATGCTCCAGTGTTGTTCTCAGTTTTAAGCAGGAACAGACAGCACAATACCTTTTATATTGCTCTTCAATAGATTTTTTCTTAAAAACAAATTAATTCAATATCCATACAATTTTAATCCTTTTTTCCTTAATATGGTCTTAGTAGATACACTAGAAGCACTTCCAATGGCATGTTGCTTTTTATGTTTTAAAATAAAGTATAATTTTATAAACTCGCTCTACTATTCTGCCCTTCTATAAGTACAGTGTATACGCAAAACATACTACTTTGTGATTGCATTTCCAACTTACAGCTACATTTTTAAAGGTATGTATACAAAGAAAAGCCTAGACATAGAAAAAAACTGAAAAAAAATCAGTGACTTATTTCCCCTTCTTCTCTCGTATACAAGCTAACCTTGCATCAGAAGTAAATGCTGTTATCCTGTACATCCTACATTTGCCTCTCTGTATGTGTGGAGTTACATAAGTTCAGGGTGTTAGAAGCTGGAATACTAAAAAGCCGTTTCAGTGCTGGAGAAGCAGGCACTTTGTTATTGTGCAAATCAGATTGTTTTAATGTTGAAGATGTGTGAAACATAAGAATTCATGATTTGCCTTTAGTTGGTTGCACTGAAATTTTAATATCTAGAGAAAGTTTTGTGCAGTCAATTTTATATAATATTACATCAAACCACCACTTCTAAATAGTTTGATTAAAAACATGTCATATTTCCCATTGGCTACACAAAAAAAAAAAGTCTCATTTTTCGTCTGACTAGCTGCAAAATTACCTATCACCTCTTCATGCAACCTTCCAAATCCTTTATCCTTGTTTCAAAAGTGCCGTTCTATTTTTGCTGCGAATTTTCTTCATTCCTACCCATCCTGACTCTAAGAAACAGATCCAGAACACAACATTCATCTAAAACCAGAGAGTCTAAAACAGGTCATCTGAAGATTTTACATTCAAAAACAGTTCAGCTCTGCATCACGTAGGAGCCTGTCTGCAACGGGAGCTCCATCCCACTTGGAATCTGCGTCGCTCGAGGCTGTATGTTGTGATCAGTCTGTGCTCACCACTCTGCCCCTCTGGGGCACCAGACTCTCCTGGTGCTTAGGAGGGGACAGGAGGGTCAGGCAGTTGGCTAAAACACGCAAAAACAAACTCCAGAGTGCGAACGCCACAGTGAAGGCTGTCAGCTGTTGGACTGCGGAAGAAATCAATCCCAGCTGACATGCTATGTATATTTTAAGCTAACAGTAGGTAGGACCTAGCTGCTCCCCCATCCTTTCTCTCCATCCCCTGTTATGCCCCTCAGGCAACCATGACATATTCTCGGACCCCTATGAAATCACACTTCTATAAAGTGGAATTGGAGCTGAGAGGCCTCTTCAGGCTCGGGGTCAGTGAGAGCATACTACATCTTTTGTTTCTGTTGCACTGCTCCTGCTGCTTTGAGGGATCTGAGAGCAAAGAGAGGAAGGAGAGGCTTGTGACTGAGATGTTAGCTGCACAGTTTGACAGGCTGCTTTCTTGTTCCCCATCGTGCTACAGACTTCCCGAGGAGCCTTGAGCCTGTTTCTTCATCCCCCTCTAGCTCAGTTTCCTCATCAAGATAAAATCCTTTTTCTCCCTCCTCTTCTCTGGTTGAGGCTGGGGCTGTTTCTGGGGTGAGGCACTGCAGTGAGAAGATTAAGCTCCACTTTATGTATACAACATCAGCACCTTTGCACCAGGAAACATCGCAGGTCCTATGTGTGACAGTGATCATCCGTAGAGAAAGCAGAAATCCATTCCAGTTCTGATCACAGCCAGTTTTCCAGTCTTTTTTAGTCCACAGAAGAATATGCAGTGAAATCCCACCTTGTGGGAGGTTTCCACAGGGGATAAGAAGAGAATAGAAACTGCTTGGAATAAATAAGTATACAATTACCTATTTACATTAAATCCCTTTCTATGGTGTTAAATATTCAGAAAGAAGAATTCTACCCTTCCGGACAACCACTATATTCCAGTTTTTCCATATCCCTCTGCCACCTCTCTATTTTCTCCAGCTTTATGCTTTTCCTTAGTTTTTCCCTCTTCTTTTTCTGCAGCCATTTGAGTTCCCATTACTACCACCTGCATTTTTTTTTCATCCTGTCTCCTTCCTTTCATTATCTGCTAAGTTTTTGACAACAAAGTAGCTAAAATTGAAATGATCTCTGCAATGGGAAGAGAAGGTGTGCTCAGTTTCATGTTTTCTGAAGGCATTGGCTAAGGCTTGTTATATTTATACTTGGCTGACTGAGTGTTGGAAGCATTTGAAAAATGTGACTGTGACTCCTGTACAGTCTGAATATATCATCTGGGTCACTGACATGTATTATATAGGCCATACCTCTAACATCTCAGGTCTCCAAACCATGGGTTTTTTTAGTTAACATGGGTCTAACAATTCTCCACCTTGAAGGCAGGTCACAACTTTTCCATAGGAAGTACCATGTGGCTCACTTCTAGAAGTCTCCCTATTGGAAGTACTGTTGTGTAGCAAAGAGATACAAAAGCAGACTTCAAATCTTATTTGAATAATATTGTTCTGGATGTGCAGCTAGAACTGAATAAGAAATGGTAGTCTGATTCTTAGCGTAAAAGGCTAAAGCGAAAACCATGTTTCAGATTAATTGGGATTTCTCCTTTTCCAGACTGTGTTGGGTCTGAAGGACCCTTTTTATCAGTGTTGTTAAGCGCTCATTGCAGCAGCCTGTCAAGGTAGATTTTTCAGCCCCAGTTAGCTCCTGGTGCACCAGCATGAACTGCCGTCAGAGCTGACTCCTATGCCCTCTCCCTCCCTCTCTCCCTGCAGAAACGGTTACATTGGAAACCACGGAGAAGGTACGCAGGGAGCAGAAAAGTGGGACGGCTATGGTGGTGTATTAATTCCAACAATGAGCCAGTGGTGGAAGCTCTCTGGAGGCCTCTCCCTCTTGGGTCACCTTCCCAAAGAGCCCAGACTAAATGTGGCTTGGACAGAGACTATGAAAGATGAGCTGCCTTGTGTTTCCGTCATGCATCTGCTTTCTCCAGCTAGACCTAGACCATCAAGGAACTGAGGATGGAGTAGTAGAGCCCTGTAACAGCTGATTATAGCAGGCACTATGGATTTCCTTTTTCTTAGCATGGACTCTTCAATGGCAATTAGGGTTGCAGTAGCTTCATGTGCCTGTGTGATGGCAGGTTTGGGTTGTTTTTTTGAGAAATCCATGTTTGGTTCCTGGGATTGGAAAGGCCCCAGGATTTCACATGCCGTGAAATATAGGTGGCTGGTAATGATGGACTTGTCAACAGAACACGCTGAGGTGAGAAAGTAATGCTTCTCCCTGGGAAGGAGGGTGGCTGGGAATTGATTCACTGGTTTCTTGCACCTATACATGGGATGGATGACACAATAAATATAGAGAAGCAGTGTCTCCATGTATATTGAGCATTAACATACGGACACAAGTATTTTTCTTCAAATGAAACATTTGCTCCTATTCACTGGTTCAGAGTTTTCTGAGGATAAAAGCTTTGCAGACTTCTCTCTCTATGGAATTCAAGTTGGGTATGGCATAAATGCAGATCTCAGGTTATCAACTTGATATGATAACTTGATATTGTTATGAGCTTTGTAATTCAGTGGTCAATATCCCTGATCTCCAGAAATACCCTTTCTGAACAGGAAAGCATTGAGTCCTTGCAAGGGCAAAGAGGCTTTTGCCTAGGATTCCTCAGAGTCACAGAAATTGAGACGAGGAAGGGCCAGTGCGTATCTCTTGTCTTACTGCCTGCACACAGCAGGCCACCATGTCTCATCCAGCAATTTCTACATCATGTTTCTGTCTGCTCCAGAAAGACATACGCCTTCGAGTTAAAGTGCCAGAGGATCTAGCATACCACTCTTATGCCTTCACTGTTAAAGATTTGCACCTTATTTCAGCTGGACTTTGCCTAGCCTAAGCTTTCAGCTGTAAGCTGTCATTATGTTTTTTTTCTACTAAATTAAAAAGACATCTAGTATAGGAAATCTTTTCTTCATTACATGTGGACTGTGACTGTGTCATCTCAACCTCTTTGCTACTGCTCTGAAAACACACACTTCATTGACTTCATATACTGGAAAAGCCTCTCATATTCCTTAAATAAATATAACTAAAATGTTACTTCTGGATTGGGGTAGAAATGGAGTGTGTAAGAGAGAACAAGATAGAAGGTACTGGTTGTATTTGCAATGAATTAAAAAACAATACATTCCTAAAAACATCATGCAGGGAGAGAAAAGAGTTTGGATTGTGGCACAGATTTTTGTTTCCAGTTGCTATGTGAGTTAAACAAGCAGATGTTGCTTCTTCACACTATGAAAGGACTCATAAAAACTTTTGGTTCTTTTTCTTCGGGGGATGTATTAACTATTCCGAATAACATTTGTCCTGGTCGAAATAGCAATGTTTTGCTCATGCTCTATACTGAAATAATAACAGCAATGAGGACATTAGAAATATGAGCAGATCTTTAGATCTTACAGCGTTGCTTACTGAATCAACAGGAAGAAGAGTGGCTTCTCCAGGTCCCCCCACTCTCTGCAGCTTCTGGAAGAAAGGTTGCATTAGAAACTCCTTGGCAAGATCATGGTGGAAGTGATTCCAACGTACAAGCTACTGTGAGAAAGGGAAAACCTAACTTTAACATAACACCACAAAGAAAGTTTCCCTATGGAGTCTGCCTGTTTAAGAGCTCAAGAAAGGAGGAACCTTGAACTGCCAAACATGAGTCATGTCGTGGATTAGTGGTGTAATTCATTGCCACCAGATAACCCTGGGAAAGTCCAAGAAGTGATGAGGTTCAGAAAGCTACCAGACATGATTCAGAGAGCTCTCTTCTGAGCCAATTATTCTGTACTTACCCACTTTGAGCACCTTGTTTTAGAAGCAATAGGTAGTACTGTTGTCAGAAGAAAGGGAACTGAGTTATGTGAGCTACTGGTCTGATTTGACTGCCTTTTCTATATAACCTCTAAGCCTAACAGTTGCTTTATGAACAATGTTCAAGCATCTGTTAACTTTTGAATACTCACACCATCCCCATTTCTTTCCTGTATCTGCAGCAGTACCAGGATTTTTGTTTAAGCTGTAATATCCTCATACATCCCTATGGGCCTTACCCCTTCATTGGAGCCTGGTTTTTATTGCTGCAGCTCATTATTGTAAATGAGTGGCAGAAGCTTTCCTCACTTCAGCCAGTGAAGGAGTCTAGGCAGAGAACTTCCAGAATATGCCATCTCCCTTTCGTTATTCCCCCAAGCTTCGGGACTAGCATGCGTTACAGTGCAAGTTATTTTTTGCAAAGCAGACTCTGGATCATTCACTCATTTTCCTGACTGGTTTAAACTAGGCTTGTCTGGGTGAGACAAGACACCCAAAAGCAATGTGACTGAAAAGATATTTTTGAAATCTATTGTCCTCTTTAGAAGCAACTACCTTTCGCACTGTTTACCAAAATTCAGGTTGTGACCAAGGCATATTTTTTATATTTAAAAATATGGACAAACAGACTCATTTCATTGCTCTGGGCACATTAGCTCAAAACAATCAATAATAAAGGTTGCCTATTGGAAAGTCAAGGATTACAAATAACGTATTTCCATTATTTGTATTGCTAAAGGACAGGATTGCTCTGTGGCTCATGTCTCATGAAGCAGTCTTGAGGTCTGGGTTTCACTTAACTAAATTATTGGATAAGAGAAATAGGAAAAAATACTGAAATATTTCTGTCACTGAGGTCTGCCTTTCTACAGACAGATCACTCCCTGTTGCTTAAGAAATCCTGGTTCATTGAATCTATAAACCAGCACTAGATGGACCAAGTTTTAATCTAGATCAGCGGATCTGGCCAAGTGGCAATAGCTCTAGTGAAAAAAGCAGTAATACTCATAGTTTGGCTTCTTCACTGAAAGATACCTGTAACACAGAGTCATAAAAAATACCACCACAAACAAAGTGTTGCTCTGTGTGCAGCTTTGTCGAGGGTTTCTGTGACTGGCCATCGCTGGCTTCTGCAGCAGTCAAATCTGTTCTCACCTCTGAGCTTCCCTAAAATACTCACTGGAGGAGTGACATAATTGCTTCTTCAGAATACAAGAGAGCTTTTCCAGTAACTTCAGCATAAGCAAAACAAGGCCATTTCTGGATGTTTTGAAGCCCTATCTCAAACTTTTCCACAGATCTGCTTCTGTTAACACTGGGTCCACCCTTTCTCTAACTGGAAAGACCTTCTCTGCAACCTAGGAAGCTCTTGGTTGCAAGTTGTATTTCACTTTTCATATCAAAAGAGCCTGCTGGTATCCCTCTCAGCATAATTCAGAGACTTGCCACCCTTGACCCCTTTGCTCCATCCTCTATTTCAGCACATAACTTTTTTGCATTACTGTGTTGGAAAATCTGCCCTTCCTCAGTGACAGTGGATGCTAAAGTCATTCAAAGAGACCCTGAGCTGAGCTCACTTGCACACTGTCTGATCAACTGCCTCCTATTTCTGATAAGGACTGGACGAGGAGTCTTTGGAGAACAGAATCATCGTTCTTATCTTCCACGTGGTTTTTGCAGAGCTTTGCACATGTTAGCATTGCTCTGTCTTTTTCTTCGTGCTTACCCTTCATTCTTAGGGCAGCTCCTTTTGTTATCCTAACCTTGCACGAGATAATGGCAGAAACAAATGCTTACTTATGTCAGGTTTTTGCCTGTCTAAAAGCATTTTTCAGTACATACATGGATTTACTAGTGGGTTGAGAAAAGTATCAGTTCCACCTGCTAGCTTTAGTCTCTCCTTTAAAGCTTCTTTAGTCCTTAGTTCTGTCTTAAACAGGAATAGTACTCTACATTTCCGTTTCTTCTCTGAAAGTAGAACCTTTGCTGTACTAACTGCCTTTTGCTCAGCGTTTTCTGCCTTCTGTTTCCCGTGAATGTCCCACATACACACAGTCACAGGCACTGAAAGCAGGGGAAGGAATGGCAGCAGAGATACTACGTTACTCTTGGACTGGTACCCCCAGAAATCTTGTCATTCCGTCAGTCATTCAGCCCTGTTCAAGCTTGATTTAAAACAGATTAAGTTGTGGACTGAGTTGCTTTCATCAGTAAAACAGCCCTTTAAGGCAAGAAGAGTTGCCCATTCTTTCAGACTGCAGGAAGACAACATATTTGCCTGCATTACACCATTTTAATAAGAAGAATTTTATTAACATTAAAATCAGTTGATTTGGTGCATTCTGCAGAGAGTATCCTTGAATTTTACTATTTTATTTCTTCAGGGCAACGATTATTTGGCGAATGTGTCACCACATTGTGATAGGAAAGGTCTGAAGAGCACTTTGTTTTGCAGAAATGTAGACGTATCATGGTACACCTCAAGTTTTGTAAGGGAAAATTATGTCTGTGGTTATGAACTGAGAGGAAAAGACAAACTATAAATCACTGCACGTCTAAGGAAGGAGTGAAGAGCTGATGTTTAAAAATAATCCTGCAAGACTGCTGCAAAGGTGTCATTTCTGTTAAAAAAAAAAAAAAAAAAAACACAAAAAAACCCAAGAAGAAGAAAGGTCTGGCTGGTATCCCTCTTACAACATTGAAACAAAGTTTTTAAAGCGATAATGCTAGACTACTCCAACACTCCCTGTAAAGAAGTTTTCAGGTCAAACGGAGCAAGCCTAGCAGTAAAGTTGTGGAGCAGGATACACACAGGAGCTCTTGATGTTCCACTCCAGCGCTCAGTTCCGCACTCAGCATCAGGACAGAGATTGCTCAAAGGGTAACTAACTCACTTTCGTAAACGTGACTTTTTACTTCAGCAGTCACCATCGGGCCGAAACGTTCTGAGCAGTATAGGCGGATGGGGCTTAAAGATGCAGGCAGTATTCTCATTTTTCACTATTATTGCTTATTAGAGTAGACTTCTGAGGGAAAGGGATGACAAAAGAGCAGTGGGTTACTGGTATCACTGCCTGTGGGTTATTGTGGGTTGTGAGAGGTGATAAAGAGCTGTTTGCTGTCACCAAGGAAATGCAGGATAACTTTAGGAGGAGTAATATCATTGCACCTGACCGGGTCAAGGTGATAATGGTGGTTGTGGGGCATGTGCTGATGCTATTAAACCTCTATTAGCATGGAAGGGCTAGATCCTATTCTGCTGAGAGCCGGAGAAGGTCTCGCACCGTAACTTCACTGGGAACAGGATCGAGCCCAGACCTTCTTAACGTAGGGTACCGATGGCAGTCTCACATGGGGAGAGGAAATTGTCGCCAAATTTTAAAGCGTTTTGGAAAGTTTCGGATTTGAATCACAGAGACTTGGTAAAGACTTTCTGAAAAGTCCTAATGACTGGGGAAAAAATAAAAAAGAAGAAGGAAAAAAGAAAGGAAGCGTTCCCGTTTAAAAGAAAATAGTTCTGATGTGAGAGGATGGCACTTGAAAACCGTAATTATGTGAATGTCGGTAGTAAAAAACACCCTTCTTAAGCTGGCCGTATGAAACCTGAGCACAAACAGAAACTTGTCATCCGAGCGAGAAAAGAACCCCTCCGAGTGTATCTTTTTCCCATTTCACCATTTTATATCCTAAGATTAAAAGTATCGGGCAACTACAGGCAGGTGGCGTGGGGTTAGGTGGGTTGTTTTGGGGTGGCGTT
>NW_010543740.1:0-1621 GCF_000687285.1 Phaethon lepturus
CTCTCCTCTCCTCTCCTCTCCTCTCCTCGACTTATGTATGTTAATATAAATTAAATAATTATGTTTTTGAAAAAATATTCATGAATACATAAGATGCGCAAATAATTTTATAGTACAGCTCTTTGGAGCTTATCCTACGTCATTGTTTACCGTATCTTTTTTTCTGACCATACAAAAAGACTAAAGAAGAGAGCTGTTAACAGAAATGTAAGTTATTAGCTGAACTGGCTTCATTCTATTTATTTCCATCTGGACTGAGAGACTTTACTCTCCTTTTGGTAATATAGCTCATAATGCCCAGAGTAGAGGGGATTCTGCCTTCCCGTAGTGACTACTGAATTGCAAGAAGTTACTGATTTGGATGATATGAGATGTTCAATTGGGCATCATGTAATTAAATGTAATCATACTGTGGACTCTTCCAAAAAGGGTGAAGCCCCTTCTGGCATGGTCAACTGAAAATTAATAAACTTATTCTGCATAAGTTTTTTAAAAAAATATCTAAGTTTACTGAAGGTAGCAGACTTCATCTGGATATATCTTTTCAGTGTGAGGGTAAAACACTAATAATTAATATCTGAATATACTTTTACAGATGGTATTACATTTACCTTAGTAATTTCTTTCATGTTTCCCTAGCACACCTATAAGAATATGAGATATTGTCAAAAGCTTTGCTGAAGTCCAGATGTATGACATCTACTCCCTCTTCGATGTAAAATAACCCTCACCCTGTTACTGAAAGAAATTAGAGTGACTTGAAATTATTTGGCTTTGACAAATAAGGTGGCTATTGCTCACTTATTCTTCAGTATTGTGTTTACAAATACTCTGATTTTTTTTCCTGACTTTAAGGATACTGGGTAAGATAAAGTTCCTCTGTTCACATCTCTTAAAATCTGTTTTGAAGTCATCTGTTAAGCTATATTATTGCCCTATGGTAGCTTGTTGCTTGTATTAATTATATTGGCTATCTAGGTACAGTTTACCTTTTTAGGGACATGGCATAAAACACTTCAGCTTTTTGTCATCTTTGTTGAATAATGAGTCCATGCCTCCCTTGGTCTTCCTCTTACTAGTAATGTATTTTTGTTTTCCTTTCTCTCTTACATGTTACATGATGTTTGCACATACCCTAACAGGGAGTTTCTTTGGTCTTTTTGGTTTTGTTCCCCAGTTCTTATTTTTTCCCCTGTATTTTTATAAGCATTTTGAGCCAGTTTCCACTTTCAGTAGGTTTATTCTCATATGAAAACATCAGTGGAGACATGTTTGTTTAGTTTATACCTACTGTGATGTGACATATGGACTTTTGATTCCTTTAACAAGAGAGAGTTTTAAGTGAAGGGTTATATTAGAATTACATTGTTTCTTGTGTCCTGCCTTTTCTACATCCACATTCAAATTTTTCATTGTTGAGTACCCTCTATATCTTTATAGTAGATGAAGGAACAGTTTAAGTGACTTAGTCCCTCTTGAGGGATATTTTGCTGCTTAGAAAATGGCATCTTCTAACTATGAATTCCCTGTAGCCACAATTCTGTCTGGTTTTACACACCTCTAATTTCATAAGTGCTACTTAAAGAATTAAATAAATAGTACTACTGAATTTTATAAAACC
>NW_010543741.1:0-13559 GCF_000687285.1 Phaethon lepturus
CCTTAGTGATTCTGTGATTCTGTGAAATATACTCATATAATCCTAAAGTTATTTCCAACCAGCAATACCAATGCCTAAGTGTTGGCCCATGTCTTGAACATAGCTGAACACAGTTCTCCCCACTGACCTGAGAAACTAGCCAGGTTTAATCCGAATTAGGTGCCTAAAATGATCTGCATCCCACTCCAGTTGAGCTTTGTGCCCTATTAGATCGAGACTGTGGGGGCATAAGAGACAGAAGGCAGCCAGCTTCAGCCAGGCTCTATGTAGAAGCGTGTTGGTAGCTCTTGCGACTCAAGTGTAGGTGCAAGTTGTAGATAACAGGTACAGGTGGGTAATGTGACCATCCTTATTTGACAGGAGGGGTAGCCAGCGCTGCTGCCCTGGTACTGGATGCTCTGAACTGCTCATCAGGCACTTGGACCGAGATCCAATAGGTAAAAAAATAGAATAGTAACTCATAGCCTTTATTCATAGCTCCCAACTGTGGTTCCGAAGGCCACGACCTCTGTAAATGACCCACAGCACCAACAGAAGATTTATGTTCTCTTTACCAGGGTTACAATTAAAAGCTTAATGATAATGAACTATTTAGCAGGTAAACAATAGGTCCTTGCTCCAGAAAAGTTTGATACTTGATACTACACAGTAGCAGAAGAAAAATTTTTGTGCAGAATCCTTATTAGATCCGTGCCCCCCAGGTCTGCACATTGCTAACTCCAGGCAGGTTGCTGCATTATCAAATGGTCCTGCAATCCACAGTCCGAGGCGCTGCACAGGACCACGTCCTGATGCTTTCTCCTTCTTCCAGTACCAAATCACCGAAAGCAAATGGTAAGAGCGTGCTGCCAGCTCTGCTGGCTGAAGAGCACTCCCAGACAGCAGATTGCTTAAAGGAGAAATATCCATGTGCAGCCACAAAGCTTTCCCGTCCCTGTCACGTAGGACGTGCCTAGGTACACAGACGATGGCAGCCCGTACTCGGGGCAGATTGCTATCTTTAGAGATCAGCTCCTGTCACAGCTACGCATACGGAGGGTGTTTGCACTCACAACAGAGAGACGAGCAAGTCTGACTCGGACCCACGGCCACCGCTGGTCACAGCAATTACCTGCTCTTGCTTGGAGGGACGCTGCCTGCAGGAGAAATCCACACCGCAGCTCCATCTGTGCCGCCGCGTGCACCGCGTCCTCCGCGCAGGCACAGCAAGCTGCTCCTTCAGATGAAAAGCCACTTGCTTGCTGCCACTGCAGGGACCAGCTTCAGCCCCAGCTCCCCCAGAACCCATGAGGAGCCATATCCACCTGCACCGGCGTGGCTGGGAGGCCAAGCCCAGACCTACGCTGAGATCACAGAATCACAGAATGGTGGGGGTTACAGAATCATGGAATCACAGAATCACTAAGGTTGGAAAGGACCTTCAAGATCATCAAGTCCAACCATTAACCCAACGCCACCATGTCCCCTAAACCATGTCCTGAAGCACCACATCCACACGTTTTTTGAACACTTCCAGAGATGGTGACTCCACCCCTCCCTGGGCAGCCTGTTCCAATGCTTGACCACCCTCTCGGTGAAGAAATTTTTCCCCATATCCAATCTAAACCTCCCCTGGCGCAACTTGAGGCCATTTCCTCTTGTTGGAAAGGGACCTCTGAAGATCACCGCGTCTAACCCCCCTGCCAAGGCAGGATCACCCAGGGCAGATTGCACAGGAACGCGTCCAGTCGGGTTTGGAAGGTCTCCAGAGAAGGAGACTCCACAGCCTCTCTGGGCAGCCTGTTCCAGGGCTCCATCACCCTCATAGTAAAGAAGTTTTTCCTCATGTTGAGGTGGAACTTCCTGTGCTGCAGTTTGTGCCCATGGCCCCTCGTCCTGTCACTGTGCACTACTGAAAAGAGACTGGCTCCATCCTCCCGACAGCCACCCTGCACATATTGATAGACATTGATAAGGTCCCCTCTCAGCCTTCTCTTCTCCAGACTGAACAGCCCCAGGTCTCTCAGCCTCTCCTCATACAAGAGATGTTCCAGTCCCTTAATCATTCTCATAGTCCTCCATTGGACTCTCCCAAAGTCCCCTGTCTCTCTTGAACTGGGGAACCCAGAACTGGACACAATACTCCAGATGAGGCCTCACCAGGGCAGAGTATAGAGGGGCAGGATAACCTCTCTTGACCTGCTGGTCAAGAAGTCGTGATGTCCTGAGATCTTACTGTCTCCCCAGTCCAGCCCAGGTGCTTTGCAAAATCCTTTCCTAGCCATCATGATGCGCAGGCACCTTCCACTCTCCTCTTAGAGTGGCACAGAAGGACATCTACAAGTTATTTCTGAATTTCATTTTATTTACTTGGCCATTGAGGGCAGTAACTTCCACCTCACCCCCTTTCTACAGTGTGGCAGCTTGACAGTCCAACAGCCACATAAAACCCAGCAAATGAAAGAAAGGAAAATATTACTGGAGCGGAGAGGAAGCCTGACAGGGAACGCGGGAGGGGCAGGGGGAATCCAGACATGAAGCGTCCGGAGGCACGAAGGCGTCAGCTGAGCAGGGATTAAGGCAGCCTTGCCCCTTCGGGCTGGGAACTTTTGTCCAGCAGCTAAAACCTCACAGCCCAACACCTACCACTTACTAACACCTTCAACTGGGGGTAATTAGTGTAATTCACAGAGTATCAGCCCCATCTGCACTTGACCAAGGTCTTAATATGATTTAACATTAAAGCAGCAAACAGATCATCCTGGTCTGACCGACCTTCCACCAGCCACTGGGTTTATTAACCCACAAACGCTTGGGTTTATTTCCGTATGTCGTGAATTTTAACATTTGTTTTCTCACGAATGGGAACTGCAGCTAAACGCTTTAGCATCTCCTCGTGAGACAGAGGACAGGACAGCAACCTTCACCTAGAGCACTCTAGAGCCACTGAAAACTACTTTTTAGCAAGCCTTTTTTTCTCTACAGAGGTACTGGAAGGGCATACTGAACAATGAATTATCTTCATTCTTAGATTAAAAAATAATGAAATAAGACCCTAGTCCAGCAGCCAAACCTGTTAAAACACACTGCATCCAACAGGAAGGATGCTGGAGCCTCTGCTGCAGGATTCGATTACAAGCTCGGAGCTAAGAGATTAGAATTAATCAAGTAGTTTTCCATTCAGGAATCCAGATAATCGCAAGCATCTGCAACGCCACATGACCCAGCCTAGTGCGAGAAGTATGAGCATCACGTCATCTAGCATAATATGCATTGACATTTCATTTAGAAGCTGGATTTTTTTTTCAAATCATTGCAAGATGCTCAGCAACTTAACAGATTTTCTAGACAACTGAACTTTATGTTCAGGGTCTTCAAGCTGCTCATTAATTTTTTCCCTGCTTGATTTAGTGATATGACAATCGATAAAGCGACGACCACTGCTCAGATCCTAGACAGCCAAATGTATTTACCAGCAGGAGTATTTTTTAATTAAATAAAATCCTCTGATCAATGTTTAGGATGTTTATCCACAGTTTAACCAAATAAGATCCAGGACACTCACTCTTACCTCCTAAGCAGTTTCTCATGCCCATATAGGTCTATTAGCACCATTTTCAGTGTTTCTCAAAAGACAAACTGGTCCTCAGTTGCAGCAGTGCCACCAAGACCCTGTCACTAGAAGAACCCTGATAAAGAGCGGGTGCTTCTTCTGTTTGGTGGTGTTTGTATTTTAAGGATTTCAGAAAAAAACTTTTTTTCTTTTTTAGGCTTTTGGGGCGGAAAGCTCAGCCGCTTCTCCAGACAGCCGGGGTATGCTGCATGAACGGATTTTCCTGACAGGTTTCTAACGGTTAGAGAGCAGCGATGGCTCCCAGTCCCAGGCTTCGACAGACAGAGCCTTGGCTCCCAGGGCAGCAATGGAGGCACCTGGCAGAATTGAGGATTTCTCTGGAAATAAGCAGAGGCTCGGGAGAAGCCCAGGGCCTGGCCGGCAGAACATCACCGGCTGCTCTGGAATTTTCCGGAGGAGCCTGGCGAGAGCAGCACCCACCGCTTTGTGCGTACGCCCTATTTTACCTCGAGACGGCAGCTCCCAAAGCTTCAGCACTTTGATCCACCCAGAAGAGAGAAAGAGCCCGAGTCGGCTGCGGCGAGGAGCCTTCTCCCCCCGCTGCCCCCGGACAGATGTGCCTCCTATTCACCCCGCTGCCGGGGTTCTGGGTGACTAACTCGGTGACACCGCGCTCACAGCCGAGCCCAGAGGGCATGTTTGAGTTTGTGCTCAGTGCCGGCAGCGTGCCCAGCGCTCCCTCCTGACAGGTGGAGGAAGAGGAAGCTGGAAACTTGAACTTTTGCAACAACAATAGCTTCTGTTTCTCTCGGCCACTTAAACACTTCCCCCACCCCTTCCCCAATATGTCACTGTTTAACTGCAGGGGTGGGGGACACCCTCAGACGTGCTCACCCTCTTGGGACTTGCCCTCTGCTTTGCAGAAGAGGGAGGGAAGAAAAACATCCAAACCCAACAATATCCCCCAACATGAAAGCACAATCCTCGTTAGAGGCCAGGGAAAGGATCTGCCCACTCCGGAGAACGAGCCGAGCGGCTGAAAAGCCTTTGATCTTGCTGCCATCTTCCTCGCGATAGCTCACGTCCGCTTCTCAACCCCTTCATGGTCGCCTCAGGGCCAGTTACGCACCACGGTGCTTCGTGAAAACACACGAACCCACACGATGCCGGGCAGGGTTGGTGCGGACGGTTCAAACGAGGCTCAGGAAGGGAAGGGATGAGGAGGGGAGCAGCGTTTCCTCCGCAGCTCCCAAGGCAGGCAGGCTGCTCCCTGGACAGCGGGGTCCTGGAGGGGACCGTGCCCCTAACCCAGACAGCATGAACAGGACATGGAAATAAATTTCCAAAATCAGAGGGCAGCTCTTATAAATCTGAGTTTCAGATTGGAAACCGAGCTCCCAGATGAGAGCGGGGTTGTCTGCGGCCACAGAGGGTGGGCGAAAGCACCACAGGCGAGAACACACGTGGTGCGGAAAACCGAAGAGGCACAACGCGAACACAAAGAGACTGACACACAGCGAGACGCTGGTCTTCGTCCCATGCCTACACCGCCTGCGAGATGCTCCAGCACTATGAGTAGATTTTGCTTTTCAAAACAGGCTGAAAGAGGGCGAAAAGGATGGGGACGTAGACACCCTGCCTGCCACTACTGCCCGGGGAACAGGGGAGTGCTGGGCTTACTCTGCACGAATCTGAACTTGAGTTTCAGGCTCCCTAGCATCCCGTGAGTTTTGGTTTGTGCTGCGTAAGAAAGCAATTGGCATTTGTTTTAAACCTGCTGCCTGGACATCTCCCCGGGTGCTCCTTGGCTCCTGAGCTGTGAAGGAAGCGGAATAATTGCTCCCCTTCGTCCCCATTCCTCGTGGTTCTACAGGCCACTTCCATGCTGGCCGACCGCCCTTCCCGGCGCTGCCGCCACCTCTCCTCCAAACCCAGAGCTGCTCGGCTGTCTCCCTCACCCAGAGGCTACCCTGCACTCAGCCCCGCTGCTGCCAGAGTGATAAACACCTACATTAACTGGAATTAACTCTGTGATGGCTACCAGATGTAATCCACACATCCAGCCGTGCCAGATGAGTCGGTACCAGCTTCCAGAGAGAGGGTTTTTGGGCACGGTAAAGGGTTTAAAGCTGTTCTGGAAAGAGGCATGAGATCTTCCATCTCTTGCGGCTGGCTGGATCGACGCCGACTGCAAAGAGATTGGTCTTATGACTCAGTGTGCAAACACCATTTTGTCCTGGGAGGACAAAATACAACAATAAGCATGAAAAAAGGTCATGAAAAAGAGGAAGAGTTAAAGCAAAACAGTCCTGCAAAACCAGTGAGAAATCGAGCAGCGACGGCCGAAGTTCCCACTTCATTTCCTGTCTTCTCAGTCCCCACTGCCCGGTTGGGAAACCTGCTCTGCAGCGCTGCCTGGAGAAGGTTGTCTCCTGCAGTTTCTGAGCTATCCAGTATGGGAAAGCACAGCGCCTGCAAGCCTCCTCCAATATTTCATAGCCAACATGAAGAAATCTGGGCTGCTGTACCTGCTCCAAGTCCCCGAGGCCACGTGCCAAATCAAACTCAATAACCAGTCAAAAACTTCCACTGAAACAAAGTGCTGTATAATTTGGTCCACGCATTAGGAGGAAAGATTAAAGGGGACATTTAAAGGAAAAACATCTGTTTATCCTAAAAAACCCAGGTGTCCATTAACTCAGATCTATACTAACAAATATAGGCCTGGCGAGAGCAAACAGACAGCAAAATATAAAGCGTGTAGCAGTGGAAATAAATGTAATTATAAATAACCTTCCAATCCTGTCTCCGATCCTCCCTCCCTGCCACTGCTGAAGACGTTTCACAGCTGTTTAGGACAGAAGATAAGGAAACGTCTGGCTGGTGGCCAGAGGCAGTCATGCTTCGGTAGCCGTTGACGTGACCCCGGCATTTACCCTACAAAGCATTCAGGTGTCCCTCGAGCGTAAGGCCCCATGCATGATATTCACAGTACTGCTAAATATTCTGAGACAGGAAGGTGCTCTCACAGGTACGAGATGAGGTATCTGCTCCCGTAAAGGCCCACACACTCCGCGTGGGTCCTTCCCGTGATCCGATGGTCTCCCAGCTGCAGGCACAACTTTCTGCTTGGAGCTCAGGCTGCCAGGTCCAGAGAGAAAAATCCACCAACAGGGCTGAGCTCCAGGAAGCTCTGATGCAAACAGCTCATGTTCAGCTCCGATTTGGGCTCACTGCAGACAAGGGGCTTTCAAAAATCCGTCCCTGGGCTGAGGAGCGTGTTGTTCCAAGCTGGTAACTGAAGCCTGATTCACTACAGAGGGATTTTTTTGCCCCGTCTGTGATTTCATACGCAGTTTCTGAGTCCTTTAGACGGGAAGCAAAGCGAAGGTGCTGCTGAACTCCTAGCCCACCCCTTGCGCTGGAGAGAACTGAAAGGGAGACAAGTGCAATGTTCAGGAGCACCATGTTTTACCTAGAAACAGATGGGTCTCCACAGATCTGTTGTGGCCCTGGCAGCTTATCTCAGCACCTCCTAGCTATTTAAACATAAAAGGGCGTAAAAGGCATAAAAGACAAGGACAAATACTGCTCTGGTCTAGCTGGGAGGACTGCCCAGGTCCTGCCACGTCAGACGTGCCCCAGCGCAGAAAGGGCTCGCAGCCGCCCTGAAGAGCAGCCTTGCTCTCCAGCACACCTCCCCGCCGTGCCAGGTAGAGATTCAAAAGCAAATCACCACCACGACTCCACAGTCCAGCGAGTGCAGCAGCTAACACAGCCCGTGGACCTTCAGCTCGGTCTCCTGCAGCTGACCACAGCCTCATGTTTGGTCTTTTCCCACTAGCGGACCAAAACAGCACAATGGCCTACGCCCTGGGACAGAGCTATTTTCATGGCAGGGGAAGAAGTCCGGCCTGCCGGCACACACTCCACGCATGCCATCTGCGCCGGAGTACAGCCCACATCAGCATTTCTGCAACTGAATTATAACTTAAGTGGGGACTGAAGACCCCTGGAGCACCCCGTGGGTGGGCAGCAAACCTCTGCGACAGCAGGGCAAGCCGTCATGCTATCACAGGACTGGAAGCAGGGGACAGCACGGCTGGGGACGGACCCGGACCACCCCCCCCTGAACGGGAAGAGAGGGGGGGTCTGGTCGGTGGCGTGTCGCCCCCCTGCCGTTACCGGCAGCCCAGGCTGGGCCAAATCCCATTTTGCTGCAGCAGGGAACCTGTGCTCGATGAGCTTTGCTGCCTACAAAACAAGGGAGAAGAGACAGACGCAGCCTGGGAGGAGGCAGCGCAACGGTGAGTCAGAGACCAGATGAGTGATTCTCAGCTGCTTGACCTAAAGAGAGAGATCACTGTTTGGGGCGATCAAGCTTGACTTAGCTGTTTCTGCACACACACCCCGCCCCCCCAAAATCCATCTGGAGAGAGTGGAGCCAGCTGCAGCAGCGGACACGGAGCTTCCTGCCCTACCACGGTGTCCGGCTGGATCCCTCCGAGAGCAGGAGAGCGCCTGCTCACCTCCAGATCTCATTAACATGCAGATTTGGGTTGCTGCCTGCCGTTATGAATGAGCCTGATAACGGCCGTCTGACATACGCGCCGTGTTTCCATGAGTCACAGCCGTACAGCGCTTATAAGAGTACTGTTCCATCGTATTTATCTGGTGAGGAAACTCTGCTGTAAGCCGGTGCTTTTGTGGGTGGCTTATTAAGAAACAAAGCTGGAACACTGAGAATCAATATTAATACTGAATAAATACACAAGGGGGATTGAGGCGGCGATTCTTTACGGCTTTGCTTCTTGCTTTCCCTCCAAGTGCATGGAACAACTGAGGTTGAGGGAAATTAAACTATCCACATTAATTAGGTGTTATCTTCTGTACTGGCTAACAGCATGAAGGGCTTGAAGGGAATAGCTGGTTGGCCACAGGCTCCCAAAGGGAATGGTCACAGAAGTTAACATGTTCCTTGATCTCGATGAAGAATTCAGCCTGGTTCCCCGCATTTAACAAGTGGGCAAAGATGAGAAAAACCACCCGGGAGCTGAGAGGAGGCAGAGGGAAGAGAGGAGCCTACGGCTTCGGGGGCTGGATCCAGCCTTTGGACACGCGGTCCTTCCTGCAGCAATACTAACGTCTGCGTTAACGTGCGGTCTGCCTGGCATGTTGGAAGGACCTGCTCAGCCTTAACCACAGAAGAAGTTGCTGGTCGGAATAAAGCGAAATTCCCCTGAACATAAGCCTCCCATTCATTTCCGATACTCGTAACTTTAGTCTTTCCAAGCCCAACTGAGAAATTTCTAGTTACCAGCTGAGCGATCACTCATTACATCTCACCACTCTCCCTGTCCAGCAGTTCAACAGCAAAAAGGGACCCGGGAAAAGCCTTTCACAGTCAGGTGGTCTGTACGCTGCTTGTGAGGAGAGCTCGGCTGGCTTGTGCAAGGATCCTGGCCCAAACTCGGAGAGACGCTGGTGCAGCAGTCAACCAGCCCACGGCACAGCCAGACCTTGCCTTCACGTGCTGTCCGAAGGTCCCTGACACAAGCCCTCCTTTCAGTCCCTTTGGCCCATTTTTCACCTGTGCCCGTGGTTCTTTGGGTCCCCAGACAGAAGATCTGGACAGGCATAGGATAGCTTGGCTTCCAAGATCAAATGCTTTTAATTTTGTATAACAGGTATCACATATTTTCCACCTCCATTCATGTCCTGATGGCTGGAACAAAGCAGCGTGTTTGCCTGCAGGCTCGTGAAACGTGAGCTCTTCAGTACAGCATAACCAGAGGAGTGTCACCCCCCTCCTTAGACACGCAGAAGCACTTCCCATACAGCAGCACCCTGCTATCTGTCGCTCTTCCGTGCATCGTTTAGGAGTTCTGTAGCTGCCTGTTGTCCCGCTCTAAGCATTGCCGCTACCCCATTTGCTGACCTTCCTACTCAGCTGATGTGATTGACTTTAACTAATTTGAGGAATATGATGATGAGATGCAAATACTCAGAAAGAGGCAGCGAGAACACCCACACCGGAAGATTTCCACTCGATGATGGAGAGGCTGAGATCTTGTGGAAGGGTGACCAGCTCTGGAGCCAGCCTCCAAAAAGCCCGCATCTTCTCTGGTTGATGATTCTGATGATGCTGCTCCTGCCCCTCCATCTTCCACATCATGCACCCTATCCCCGTGTATTTAAGGTATATTTCTCCCCACATACAACCCCTCCTTACATTAATTCCTACAGGGAAAATTGCTTCACTCTCCATTGCACCAGCTCACTATCACACTTTTCAGGAACACAACCTCAGAACAGGCAGCAGGTTATGGACACGGGGCTGCCAGGGCCTCCACACCCCCCGTTCTTTGACTCGCATTGATAGCTCAGCCTGGAGAAGAGAATGGAGACCTTATTGCAGCCTGCCAGGACTTAGAGGGGCTGAGGAGAAAGATGGGGACAGACTTTTCAGCAGGGCATGTAGCAATAGGACAAGGGGTAATGGTTTTAAACTCAAAGAAGGTAGATTCAGACTAGATCTAAGGAAGAAATTTTTCCCCATGAAGCTGGTGAAACCCTGGCCCAGGTTGCCCAGACAGGTGGTCGATGCCCCATCCCTGGAAACATCCCAGGTCAGGCTGGACGGGGCTCTGAGCAACCTGTACGAGTTGGGGATGTCCCTACTTATGGCAGGGGGTTGGACTAGACGGCCTTGAGAGTTCCCTTCCCCCCCAAACCGTTCTGGGATTCTGTGATTCATCTTAGGAACCAGACACCAGACATCCTTGCTGGCATTCAAATCCTCAGGGCGGGGTTTCCACAAGGATGACAGCCTTGACCCCACCATCCTACAGGTGACTGTTAGGGTGATGGAGTCACTCTCTTCCAAGACAAAACACAGAACTCTTTTGGGTTAAGGGACACAGTTATCCTAAAGGCTCTTCAGTTCTCTGCTTACAGCACAGCCTCTGCTCCAAACTGCCTTGGAGCCTCTCTCTACCCTGTTTTCCCTCTGCGGTTAAGCACAACTATGACTTAACTCATGGTTTCAAAATCTTCTTCTTGGTACCTCCCACCACCCTCTCTCACACATCCATTTTCTATGCTTCAGACCAAAAGCCTGCATTTCCTAGTCACTGTAGTTATGAACATTAATGCCTAAAGGGCCATGACAAGCCATCAGCTGAGCAAGGCACTTGCAAAAGGTCAGCTCGCCCCTTCGTGCAGCAAGGAAAAACCAGTCCCCAGCAGCAGATTAAGAGAGCATGTAGCAGCAAACGCGGTCTGGAGAATTATAAACATCTGGCTGATTCTTCTAGCAGCCTTTGAGACAAAAAGCTAGAGAACTGAAAAACATCACCAACTGCTCCACAACACGAGCAACAACACGTCTCTGCTCAGCTTTCCTGGCACGGCCTAATGAGACAGGTTGCCGAACAGCAGAGAACACGTGTCTTGAATCGCTCCGTGAAGCCCGAGCGAGACAGCGCGCAGGCGTTCAGCTCTACCGCACCACCGGCTTTTCACTGCCTTAAAGTTATTACACCAAGACATTAGGCCATGAGAGAGAGTTTAAATGAGTCTAAAGGTATATTAGAAAACTCTATCACGCCAGCCTCCCCTCTCCTAAATCACCAGTGGCGAGCTGTGTGGACCGGGGAGGGGGGGAGAGCAGGCAGGGGACAGCACTGTCTGGGGGGGACACGAGTCCCCAGCAGGGTGTTCCGTGGACGGCGCTGCCCTCTCCCGGGTGCAGCCCACACTGCTCAGCTGAATGTCACACTCCTGCCCCGCTAAGACTGAATTTGGGCTTTGCCCCTGGCGGGTGGCAAGAGCCCTTGAGGCGACCCTCTTCGTGCCTCCTCTGTCAGCTCGGCAGCAGCTGTGGAGTTCCTGGGCCGTGGAAGCTTGTTGTAAAGCAGAGGCTGAAGCTGCTGGCAGCAGGGAGTGCCAGTGGTTCTCACAGTCCCCTGCCCGTGCCTGGCAGCGCAGGCATGTGCCAGGCACAGGCAGGCAGGGAGCCCCAAACCCAGGGCATGCTGCAGGGGGGATGCGGCTCCCCAGGGAGCAGGACTGGAAGGAAAGAGCACAGAAACAAAGGGAGAGGCTGTGGACGTGCAGCATGAATCAGGGGGAGCACAGAGCTTCCCCACTGCTGTCCTGCCTGACCAGGCTCACAAATCACCCAGACATCCCTAAGCAGCAGCTTCCTGCAATTAGAAGCAGCAGAACACATGTGCCAATTAGCTGCACACCAATATCCTCTTCGACCCTTGATCTAGGCCAGATCTCAGCCCCAGGGTGCAGCAGAGCCAGGCCATTTCCTCTGAGATCCCGGAGACTGGAAGGAGCATCCCCTGGCTGCAGGCCAGGAGGGCTCTCCTCCCCGGCTGCAGGACGCAGGGACAGCAGCTCACAGCACCGGGCTCCGTGGATGCCTGCACTGGGTGGGACCTCTCAGCCAGAGAGAAACATCAAGCGTGGGTGAACGCCAAGAGAGCAGCAACATCTGCTCCCGTCCCATGCAAGCTGCCAGGCTACCAAAAAATCTTAATTCTCTCCTGGTTGAGGGCAGGCAGCTGGGGCATGGGAGACCTCATCCCTTCTGGATTACTGAGAGAGACCAGGCAGGATGGCCGAGCTGGACAAGCAGCTCCACCTGGTTCTCAGACACTTCTCTTCACCCTGTGTTTTCAGGACATTCGCTTCCCCCACACAGCTCCAGACCAAGTCCCTGGCACTCGTTGCAGATGAGATCAGAGCTGTCCTGCCAGCAGACGTATTTTGTTAATGCAGTGCTGCTGCTCCCAAACCATCCCGGGACCCACCCGAGCCGACCCAAGTCCCTCCCCAGACCTACAGCCACAGGAGGACTCGGTGGGCAGAGAGCAAACGTGCCTCTCAGGGACTGGTCATGCGCCGGGGCTGAGAAACGTGCTCGTTTGTTAACAGCCCAGTGAATTTAACGCTGCCAGAGAGCTCCCAAACGATGCCATGGCATAACTCCAACAGCAGAAGGCACAGCCAGCGGCAACAAGGACAGCAAGAGCGCTGGAGGCCCATTGCCTGTGGGACAAGAGCGCTGGGACAGCTCTGGAGGTGCTCCACTCCCTTACGGGCCTGTGCTTGGTCACCCAGCTACAGCCACTTCCCAGACAGGTCGGCTTGGGCAGCACAGGCAGACCTGAGCCCTCTCCTGGGCTCACCCCAGCACCGTGGGACACACACCCTCGTCCAGGCTGGATTGCTGCTGGCTCACGCTGAGGAGCCCACAAGGGCTGTTCGTTCTGCGACAGATCCCCACAACGAGACTCTGCGGTTCCTGGCCTGGAGGGGTTCGTCCGCACCACGCTGCACCGCACGGCCTCACGCTTTGTCCTCTCCCAGCACAGGCATCTGCGACCCGCCCTCCCGTTCACAGGTAGCTGTGCTCACCGTCCCTTCTGACCTGCTTGGGATCTGAGACAGCGAGGCGAGCACCCCAAGGGGGGTGGGAGCAGCCAGCCCCCGCTGCCCTATCCCAGGAGCTATGCCTTGGGATGCCCACCCAAACATGAACAAGTGCCGAACCACAGCCGGTAACGAGGCTGAGCCCACCCCTTTCCCGAGCACTGGCAGAGCTTCCCTGCCTTCCCAGCCCTCGGCAGCGCTGTTCTCTCACACCTCGCTAAAGCCTGCTCACCTGTTGACTTCTGAAACGTTGTTGATCCTCGCAGCTTCCAGCAGAGCATCTTCTGAAAACACAGAAAGAAGGGAACGTGAGTTAGCAGTGAAAAACACGCATGCAAAAAATAACCCGGCGGTGGCACAGGCCGCTGCAGCGAAGAAGGCAGGACCTGTGCTTGCAGCTCTTATCAAACACCACGGGTTAGGAAGGATCTATTTCTGCGAGTGGGTTACTCTAAAACCCCTTGCTTGCAGACTTACCACAGCCTGCCTGCAAGCCCCGGTGCCAGGCTCTGGGGAAGGCAGGACTGAAACTCAAAATGCGGTCACGAGCAGAGACACG
>NW_010543741.1:13588-17273 GCF_000687285.1 Phaethon lepturus
GGCTGCACAAGTCCCTTCCTTGCCTCTCCTGGCCCAAACGCAGATGTTCAGCCAGCTGAAACAGCAGCTCCCTGCATGCCACTTTGCTCATGGATGCCACCTCCATGGACACAGCCAGGGATGTGAATGGCTCCTCCCTAGGAAACCCGTCTCTCCCAGCCTGCCAGGGGTCATCCACGTCTGTAGGAAAGTACTTTTGCTCGCGACTGCAGGCGCTGCCAGTCCCTGGCTCGGAAGGTGCCATGGGATGGGCCTGCCAAAAGGCAAAAGCGGAGGGGAAAGGTCCTGCTGGGGCATCCGGGGCTGGGGGTGAGCCAGCAGCGGCTCCAGCAAGGAACCAATTGTGTCAACAACTGGAGAAACAAAGACTTCTCCCGTGTTTGCAAAGGAAAGCCTGCAAACGGGGGGCTCTAGGGTGCAGCAGGCATGACAGGGCAGCCAGCACTGTCACCCCAGGCACGCACAGCCTCAGCCAGGGGCTTCCAGACACCACCAGAAGGCCAGCAAGTTCCCAGCGTGGGCTCAGAATGACACCTCCTGGCTAGACAGGGTAAGGACAGCACCCAGCTCTGACTCAGAGATGTAGAGAGCTGCTGGAGCAGGGGCTGTTCAAAACCAGCACAGCCAGCAGAGCTGTACCAGGGCACTTGGGAAGCTGGGACAATTCGCCCCAATTCTTACCAGCCTTCAAGGTGCTTCATGCTCTTTCCCCAACATTTTGTGCCTCCTTTCTCCAAGCCATCTGTGCCCATGGCTCGGCCTTCTGCCTTGCATCTTTAGCCTGGAGAGCAGCCCCAGCCGCCAGGGCTCCGTCCTGTGCGCCCCACCAGCCCCTGGCCCTGGGGCGAGGGTCCCTCTCTCGGGGCACAGCCACAACCGGACAGAGACAGCGATTACGGCTCACCCCAGCAGCCAGCTTTCTGCAGAGTTTCGAGTTGCACCGCAAACCTCAACGTTTCCTTTGTTGCCCTGAAAGTAACGGCACTCAGCGTGCTGCAGGGAGCTATTTTGGCTGATGGATGTCATCGGTGCATCCAAACTAAGAGCTTTCCAGCACAAATTGCTCGTGGTCTTATTAGGAAAGCCGGGATCAGTGGGCACTGCAGGTTTACCTGGGCAGGGCGCTGTCTGAAGGACAATTCACCAGGCTGAGTGTGTCAGAGGGGAGCAGCGGGCATGTTTATGCATCCCCTCGGGGGATGATGGCTGCTCACTGGCCCCAGCACCGCAGCTGAGCACCAGCAGCACAGGGCACTCAGCCCCACCTGGGGTAAACTCCAGGCACGTGGGGCCAAACAACCTTTGGTATCAAGAGTTACCGAGCGTTCAGGCACTGCGGCCTGGCCTCAGGCCCAGCACAGCATCCTTCTCCCAGTCACAGAATCACATCATGGTTTGGGTGGTAAGGGACCTTTTAAGGCCATCTAGTCCAACCCCCTGCCATGAGCAGGGACATCCCCAACTCGAGCAGGTTGCTCAGAGCCCCATCCAGCCTGACCTGGGATGTTTCCAGGGATGGGGCAGCCACCACCTCTCTGGGCAGCCTGGGACAGGGGTTCACCAGCCTCATTGTGAAACATTTCTGCCTTAGATCTAGGCTAACTCTCCCCTCTTTTAGTTTAAAACCACTACCCCTTGTCCTATCGCAACAGGCCCTGCTAAAAAGTCTGTCCCCATCTTTCTCCTCAGCCCCTCTCAGCCCTGGCAGGAGCCGCTCCGGGAGGGCCTCCCCGGACCTTTCTCTGCTCAGCCTGTGCCCCCCCAGCCCTCCCAGCCTGTCCTCCCAGCAGAGCTGTTCCAGCCCTCGGAGCATTGCTGGGGCCTCCTCTGGCCCCGCTCCAGCAGGTCCGTGTCTCTCCTGTGCCGAGGGCTCCAGAGCTGGACGTGGCACCTGGTAAAGAACAACACAGGCCTTCCCCAAACCCACCCGCAAAGTAAGAGCGAGGGGCAGGCTCTCTGACACACAGCCCAGCTCAGCGAGCTCTGCAGGGACCCCCGAGCTCTCCAGGCCTGACCTTCAGCAGCTACATCCCTGCATCCCTGCCCTCTCCAGGAAAGGGAGTGCCTGCTTCCCACACTCTCCCCACCTCCCTGGCTGTGGGGTTTGGGGCGCTCGTGGCTCCGTCCCCTCTGCCTGCAGCCAGAGCCATGTGGCTGCCCGGCTCTAAATGGTAACTGGTTCACAAACCAGCTCCTGCAACAAAGCCAGGCCTGGGTCTCGCAGACCTTTCCCAAGCACTAATTACACAAGACTCCCCATAATGATGGTGAAACCTCCTGGGTGACAAACCTGTCAGGCCAGCACAGCAGTTGGCACGTTACTCACAGGCAAACCAACCTCTGACGTGCCTGAAACCATGGAGTAAGCGTCCTGCTCTGAAGTCACAGCCCCTCCTGCCCCAGGCCTGTGTCACACCAGCAGCTGAGTTCGCTGCCAACAAGCCTGAACCCATGAGAAGCGAGCACTGGGTCATGACAAAGGCACCGCAGCGAGCAGGGAAGGGCCCCGTTGCGCACACACCATCTCCTCTTCTGGAGCTTGTACCAATCCCGGATCCTGACTGTGCCCAGCTGAAGGACTGAAGGTTGATGCCCCGTGTGCCTGGCACACAGCAGAGCAGCAAACGCATCTCTGCTCCAGCACCACCTTGCCCAGTAACACCAGCGAGGCCATTCCACCTCCTGGCCTGCAGCAGGAAAGCAGGGTGACAACATCCTGGGGCAGGACAGCACCCCAAATACTCCCAAACACAAAACATTGCACAAGTGCCGAGAATGGGACTTGCTGTGGCACAAACCTACAGTTACACATCAACCTAAAAGCATGCAACTTGCCCCAACAGATCACCAGGACTACCCCGTGCGCTTCAGCTCAGACGCACACGTCAGCCTTTCTAGACCCAAACATAATGCTGTGGCAACAAGGGCTTGTGGCCACCCACCAACTACTTCCTTCCTGCAGCGGGGTAGACATAAACCACTCCGAGAGAAGCCTTGGGCTTACTGGGGTAGTAACTCAACTCCTTCCCAACTCCAAAACCTTTGTACCTGCCCAGAATACCCTACGGTCAAAGCAGAGGACAGGGGAGAGCCAGGCCTGTGGAGAACACGCACCCTGACCGCTCAAAGCCTCCCCTGCCAGCCATCCTCACCCACGGGGACTCAGAGCTTGGTGCTCTCCCAGCACACATCACAAAACGGTCCACAGAGACGGGCGGGGGTGCAGCCAACAAGAGTGCTGGCTATTGCATCTTGGTGGCAAACATGAGGATTGTTATCTTCATGCTACAGAAGAGTTCAGGTATCCCTCATGGACCAGCACACTTCTGGGCTGGGGGTCAAAGACAACATTTTCCCTGAAGGGCTTCCCAGGCCTGCAGCGCCAGCAGGCAGGCTCCATCTCCAGAGGGACCCCCACGCCGCCCTCCCCGGGGGGTGCAAGCTCTTCTGCTCTGCATCAAGCCCCCTCCCACCCCAGGAGCCAGGACAGCGTGCAGCGATAGTCACCCTTGGACCGGTGGTCCCTGAGGTAGCAGTACGCCAGCGCAGCGACGAGGGCGGGCAGCACAGCTCCCGGGGGGCAGCTCCCATCTCCGCTCCGACGCCCACCGGGGTCTCCTCCATGACGACAGTGCTGCTCAGCACGCGAGGGCCATGGCACCGGCTCTCCAAGGGACACTGCAAG
>NW_010543742.1:0-1273 GCF_000687285.1 Phaethon lepturus
ACTCCATCTGCTGCGAGGAGGCCTGGTGCCGCATAAACCGCCCGTGGTCAAAAAAACGAAAATTCTGATGACAGCACCATCCCCTGAGCCATGTGTTGATCAGATGTGCTTTCCTATTCCTTTCAGCATTCTTCCCTGTCACTGAAGGGATTGATGAAAACACTACCTGTGCTACACACATCAAAACACATATGCATACACTTTGACTAATACTTTTATTCCCTGGCAGTTCTGCATTAATCCAATGAAACACCCTGTAGTAAAAATACAGCACCAATAACACAAAATAACACTTCTGTTCAAGTTGCCTTGTACAAGCTTATTTGAGTTCTAATTGTGTGCTGAAATTCTCTTTTAATGCCTAGGTCTATTTGAAGGTTAGCTTTTGGTCCCACGGAGATAAAGAAAAATGTGCCAACATTTGAGAGATTTGATTACCTGTATAAAATTATGCTTGCCCATTTTTCCCAGGCAAGATACTCTTGGGTAAAGTTATATCAAAGAGGGAACAGAAATAGTGTACATCCAAAGAAAATATTTTCCAATTATGCTTCACAAGATGCAAAAAATATTACTTGTGATAGAGGATTATGAATGAGATAATTACTGAGAGTCTAATGCACCTAAAGCTACAATAAAGGAGAGAGAAAAACATTAATAAGTGGTTATTGACTGTTCTTCCCGCTCTTTGTAATAAAAGGCCAGAACAGTACCAAGGACAAACCTTTCCACAGTTTTGCTGTGATACATTATATACAAGAATACCTTTCCTCATTACAAAGTCCATCATTAATTCCTATAAATGCAACACTATCAACATTTAACACCCAACACACTTTATGTCTCTCAAAACAAGCTTAATATGAATTTTTTCGTATTAAGAGTCAATTGAAAATAACATAGATTTAGAAATATATAGGCTAAATGCTTCCTCTTTTAAATTATTTCATTTCACACATTCCTAATGAGCAAGCTGCACTTCCAAAAGAATCCAGATTAATGTTAGGCTGGATAAGGTACAGAATGACAGAAGATTGATTTTTAGAAATTAAAGTATGTCTCTATCACTTTTTGATTCTCCAATGAAATAAGTGGTAACAACTATTTCTGAGAAGTCCTAGCAAAGAATATTTGAGCTTCCACATACAGTATTTCAATACAGGCGTGATCAACAGGGAAGATGATGAAAAGATTATTCCTACTGCAGAGCAGAACTTGGTATACCATGCAAAATTACCTTTGGTGCATTCCGCCCCACTCCCCACCAGGACCA